>NW_022881598.1:0-131277 GCF_003369915.1 Drosophila miranda
AGCTGTTGTACGTGCGCGAGGCTACGGCGGACTTACATCGATCTGTGCAAGAAGTTCGTCTACTTCTTCGAGCACAAGGGCGCGACGCACGCCAAAGAGCAGTGGTTCATGGACCTGCTGGTGTTCTTCCAGCGCCTGCAGATGCTGCTTCATCAGAGCAGCAACAAGCCTCCCTTAGACATTTTTTGGCAGCAGCTCGAGGCGACGACAGTCCCGAGGTATACACCGCCCACTTTCAACTGCTGCATGGCTGCCTTGGGCTGACGGTGAACGTAGTGAGGAGTCCGCTGGGACCAGCTGCTCCAACGAGGCCTGTAAAAGCATTCGCAGGCATTGCCTTCTCTCCTTCGGGATGTGCCCTGGAAGCTTACGTTAACTGGCAGCCGACGACCGAACAGAAGTCGGACAAGTAGTCTGCCACAGCTGAAACCTTTTACCTAATGAGCTTTCTCTTCAGGCACCTATAAGCCGCCTTGGCATTCTTGGCTACACCTTGGACGTGGCCAAGAGCATGAAGTGCCTGGGGCCCTCCGCCATGGAGCTAGACAAGCTGGTGCGTCTACTGGCACTCGTGGCCGAAAAGTAGCGTGTCCCGAACAAATGTCCCTTGTGCTGGCCTTCTTGGAGCCCTTGCAACATCTACGACCGCTCATCACCAGCCAAAGCCAGTGTCCACTGCAAGAGCTCCGACATGGCCAACCGTCTGCAGTCCACGAGTCTACGAGTGGCACGAGTCCAGTCCTATGCCCAACCCCTAACCCCCGCCCAAAAGAAACAGCTATACGATGTGGATCTGTTGGCGTGCTGCACTTCCAGAGTGCGCGGCCCGTACCCCTGCTGCAGTCGCTACTACGCTGCGTCACAATGACTACCACCCTGGTTCTCCTGGCACGCAAGATGCGCACCGACAGCGAGGTGGTGCGTCAGTGCGAGGAACTGCGCTCCCAGCTGCAAAGCATGGCCTCAAGCAACCGCTCAGCCGCATGCAACAGCTGGCCATTGGCCATACCAGTATCAGTGTGCTGCTGGAGGCTTTGAGGCACAGAAGACCAAGTTCTCGATCAAGGAGACGGCCGAGAACAGCCTGGAGGAGTTAATCGTCAAGAACAACTTGCTGGAGCTCAACATTAAGCGGGAGCATCGCCTGGTGGAGTTGGCTACATCGGCCATCGCTAACTTCGCGGCCTTCTTCGAACGTGCAGACCAAGAGCCGCTCGGCTGCGACGATACACCAATCGACTGGGAAGCCCTGATCGACGATGCAGTTGCTGCAGCCATGGCTCTGTCCACCATGGCTACATGGCGCAGGCCGATGAAGCTGGCTGCTGATACTCAGGATTGGCAAATGCTGGACGAGAGATTCACCTACCTGCGAGCCCTGACCCACTTCCTGGGACAAGACCACCTGAATTCTAACCAGCAGCTCCAACTCTCCGAGGAGGTGGATCGAGCGCAGGAGCTGCTCGACGATCTGTGGCCTCAGCTCCAAAACGGATGGTTCTATAAGCGCCAACATACTATAGTGATGCTCTGCCTCTGCCACATGGCCAGCTACTATGCGCGGCAGGACTGTCTGTGCCACGCCCAGCTGCTGTTGCTGCAGCCGAGGAGCTGCGCGCCCAGTTCGATGAGCGAGTTGGCAAGAGCGACATTGTGCAGATCACAATCCAGACAGTTCGTTTTCGATTGGACTACAGCGGAAGACGCGGTGCAGCAGCCTGCCTAGGAGGCCGTCGCCCCTGCGACAGCTAGACACGCTGGTCGACAGCGTGCGCAACTACTGCACAGTGTCCAGCGTGGACCTGGGAGCCCTGCAGCTGCTGCTGGCTGACCTCGTGAGGGAGAGCACCGAGTATGCGGCCAATCGGCTGACCGCGCCGTTCGCCTTTTACGGCACCACGCTTAACCTGGTGCTGCAGTCGGGTATGGCCCTGCGGACCATTGAGGTGCTCATCTCGTGGCTCTGGATGAACCTGCAGAATGAGTACCTGGACCAGGCGCAGTCCAAGCTGCGCCTCCTGGACCATTTGCTCGCCATCAAGCCGCTTAGTCGAACGCTGGTGGAGCAGACATCGGCCAAATACATCCCCGCAATAGCCGCCAAGGAAGATCACAAGGCGAATGCCATGAGCGAGCTGACCAGCAACATGCTGCTCATGCAGCTCGTGGAGCCGATAAAGAAGCAGAACCAGCTGGACGTGGCCACACTCAAGTCTCTGCCCATGCACGAGCCAATTCCCACCAGCCATCAGCTGCAGCGCTATGTGAGCAAGCAAGGGATGCCGCCCCATCTACGGGACAGCATGCAGCTGCAATGTTTCTACTTTATCGTGGGATGTCTCCATGCCCGCTTAAACTTCTTGAAAAGGGAGACCGATCAGCTGGACGACTTCTACGTAGGGGCAGGCAATTGGCTGCAGGAGGATCCCGTACGCACCGCCACACTGGGCTCCATGCTCATCGTGCACGAACTCTACCACATCAACTATCTTCGCTTCAGAAAGAAGAACAAGGAGGCTCTCAGCTATGCGGAGGCAGCTCTCAAATCAGTGCCCCAAACGGCGGACATCAACTATAGCTTCAACCTCATGGTCCAGATAAAGACGGCCCGGTTGGAGCTGCATCTCGTTGGCAAAGCGAGGGCGAAGACCATTAGGCGAGCCCTCGCTTTTAACACTTCGCCAGAGGATAAACGCAGGAAAGGTGTTGTTGAGGGGACTACAAGGCAAAATCATCTGCCAGAAAGACGCCCAGGTTCAAGATATACACGGAGCTGGAATTGCGACCACCCATCGGCTGCAGCAACAGCAGCAGCAAGAGCGGCAATGAGAACACGCCACCATCGGATCATGTGGATCTGAATGCCTGCCAGACGATCGAGATAAGCGATGACGATGCTGCTTCGGTTTCAGCTTCGACTCCGGCTCCCTCTCAACTGACCCGATCCCAATCTGTGCCAGCCAAGGCCACAAAGACACGCTCCGCTAGAATTGGTAGCCAACTAAAAGTACCAGAGATCATCGAATTGGACGATACCATGGAAGAGACGCCTTCCACCTCATCGGCAGCCTCAGTGAAGCGGTATCCGACTAGTGATGCAAGGAGCACTCGTGCCCGCAACAGGCAACTCGAGGAAACGCCAGCGACCACGCGGGGACGACCACGTCGGAAGGTACCGGAGCCTTAGGCGGCGGCAAAGGAACTGATCAGAACTGACACTTGCATAGGCTTATAATAGTTTATAGTTAATATTTGTTTGTAGCTTGTCCTTATTCCATTTGATTGTGTATTTATAAACGTTATGGCAAGGAGATCGACCTTCCAGAGAATGTCTAAAATGTTCTTATTGCTTGAGCACGCGTATCAGCGAACTCTTGCAGATGTCCTGGACCCACCGACCAAACTGAATCCGATTCTGTCCGTGGTCGAAGAAGCCAGCGCCCGACTTGCAGCCCTCCTGGAACTCTCCCACATAGCGCTTTCCGTTTGCTGAACACAGACGAAACATATGGATCGACGAGGATTCTACTGAACTTTCATTTTGTTAGAGGACTCACCCGAGAAGAGGACGCCCCGTCCGTGCATGGCATCCTGGAGCCATTCCCCCACATAGACGCGTCTGTCCGCATACCAATGTATGCCGCGTCCTTGCCGCTTGTTCATCTGCCACTGACCAAAGTAGACGGATCCATCGTCGTAGTACTGTTTTCCCTCCCGCTGCGCTTGTCATGGCGCCAATGACCCACATAGAGGCGATGCACCTGGCCATCAGGGGACTCCCGCCGCATGGATCCGTAGCCATGACGTTGGCCCCGCTGCACTGGCCCTCGTACACCAATCCACGACGGCTCGATTTCACTCCATAGCCGTGGTGTTGGTTCCTCAGCCACTTGCCCTGATAGCGGCCATGTCCTCCGGCAGGATAGCGCAGGCTTCGAACACCATTGCCGCCACCAGCATGGCACGACATGTTGCAGACAACTGAGCCCCAGCCCCGCTTTGGGTTTGTCATCTGTGCTCTTCTTTCGTGTCCTGGGGTGCGTGCGGTGTCCCTTTTCTAATCAACCCCAACCATGTGTCCTGGCTCCGTTTGCCCCCATCCAAAAACTTTCGTTAGCTAGTCGCTCTTCCAGTCGCTCCTGGCACGCAAGCCTAACGACCTGATGGAGGTCAGGCGGGGGGAACGGCAATAGAAAATCGCTTGCTTCGGTTAAATATAGGTAGAAAAAATCGTTTAATCGTACGTGTATAAATTACAGCGCAATTTCGCTTACATATGCGCCTATCAATATCAAAATTTGGGCTAACACGATCTGGTTCGGTTCGAATTATTGGGTTCTTACACACTACGTGGGCGAGGGAAGACTGCGCTATGGATGAGGTCTGGGTCTGACATCGCGAGCGATGGCATACCACTAAAATACAATACAGATATTAGCGGACGCGCCAACTAGTTACAACAAATATACAAGCTAATATTGAGGAATATTTAGTCAACACAGTGGTTTAAACTTGAAAGTAGTATTCCTTTAGTTTGGGTCTTTCATCATTGCATGCGATGAGTACACAGGGGTTACGATGTGTAAAGGTCTTGAGCTTAAAGAAACATTGCTCGATGCACAATCCTTTAGAATATACGTACTCATACTGTTTTTGTATAATAAAAATCTACTGCCTTCTGCGTATCACAATTTGCATCAACTACAAATTTACAAAATATTCACTTATTTAGTCTGAGGATTGACGGCGAGGCCTCTGGCCCACTGCCGTAAGTGTCTTTTCTTTTCGTTTTCGTTAAGTTTTTAGAGAAGGATCGCCGAGATGGTTTATTGCTTCGTGGGATCCTCGCGCGATTGATACTGCTAAACGATGTCACCGGCGGCACCGTAGTGGATGCCGTTATTGCGATTATGGTTGTTATGGTGCTCGAGGTGATCCTGTTCCATCTGCTCCTTGAGGAGCTCCAGCTCCCGTATGCCGGAGACCGTCACCTCGTACTTGTGCGTCACCAGAGACCGATAGAAGTGTATGGCGAAAGCCAGGAAGATAATCATCACGGGTATCAGCACCACGCAGGCCGACCAGGCCGCCGGCGGGCTCAGATCATAGAACTTTACCCAGCACAGTATGGCTATCTCCAACAGGAATAGGATCAACCCCAGCAGCGTCGAAAATGCCCACGCCGTCTCAATGTACCAGTGCAGGCGCTCGTGCGGCGACTCGTGCACCAGGGAGATGCTGTGCAGGTTGCACACTACCTCGATGTTCGGCAGGATGCAGGTGCTAATCATCAAAGCCAGCATATGCACGGCCACCAGCATAGTGGTGCAGATCGCAAACGCCACTAGCATTCCGGGCGGAACCTTTGTGTCGGGGTCCAGCTGCACCTCCACCATCGCCACCTGTGGGGGACGCAAAAGAGCAGAGGTCGGGAGATTAGTGAGAGTCGTGGATGGGCTACGGGTTACTCTGCCAAGATCGCCGCTCTCAGGAGGCAATGCTCCTCCTATTATTAATCCAGCATTCCACACAACGGGCGTTGATTTTTGCGGACCCTTTTATCACAAGTCGGAAGTCAGAAGCAGGCCTCCTATCAAATGTTACATCGCTGTCTTCGTATGCTTTAGCACCAAAGCAACTCATTTGGAAGTCGTTCGGGATCTATCTACAGAATCCTTTCTGGCAGCATTAAGGCGTTTTATAAGTCTACGTCCCAAACCTCGAATCATCTGGTCAGACAACGCTACAAATTTTGTAGGAGCAAAAAATGAGCTTTTGGAGCTTCGGCAAATGTTCCTCAGCGATCCTCATACGTCGACTGTGTCACATCTCTGCGTTTCTAGTGGAATCGACTGGAAATTCATCCCCCCTCGCTCACCTCATTTTGGGGGTTTGTGGGAGGCGGCTGTTAAAGCAGCTAAATATCATTTTCATCGCATCGTCGGGACCTACATTTTTACTCTTGATGAAATTCAGACCTTGGCTTGTGAAATCTCTGCTTTGTTAAATTCCCGTCCGCTTTATGCAATTACAGAAAGTTCCGATGATCTAGATGTGCTCACGCCAAACCACTTTCTCAATGGAGCCCCGAAAGCTGCATTCGACGAGCCAGATGTGGCGCATCTCCGGGTCAACCTACTTAGTCGATGGCAGCGGCTGTGTCAAATGAAGCAGGCGTTTTGGAGAAAATGGAGCACGGCGTATCTTTCGATTCTTCAGGAGCGGAGCAAGTGGCGGTCATCGTCTCCAAACATCAAGCTAGGAGCGCTCGTCATGATCAAGGAGGAAACGCTGCCACCATTAAGGTGGCCGCTTGGCCGCATTGAGAGCGTCATCCCAGGAAAAGATGGAACCATCAGAGTAGCCGTCATCCGCACTCAAAAGGGCCTTTTCAAGAGGGCCGTTGGAAAAATAGCGGTTCTGCCCCTTCAGGATGGATCTGTTGAAAGCCTTTGCCTTCCAACGGGGGGTGAATGTTCGGAGCAGAACCCAGCCGATTAGCTGCTTGCCAAATAGCACCTAATTCTTGGCCCTCAGCCGCTTATTTTGTTTGTTACTTATGTCTATGTCACTCATTTGTTTGTTAAAGCTGTGCGCTTGCTTGCCCTGCTAAACGCTCTCTGCCAGCTCGCTCTTCGCTATCTCCGCTTTGCGTTTGCCTACCGACGTCGGCCGAGCGAAGCTGCGCCTTGCGATCGGAGCCGCAATGTAAAGGGCAGGCAAGCCACACATGCAATTTGGATGTCACGCATTAAAGAACATATCGTAATTTTATTTCTGCGCCGAGTTTTATTTAATTCGAAATAATTAGTCGGCCGATTGGGGATAAAAAACATTATCTCCACAGCTTCTATTGGGCTTATATGAAAACAGGGCGAACATTTGGTAGAGAAGTTAGTGGAAATTGTTTAAACTTATTTTACAATCAATTCCAATAAAAGGAATATTTAAAATTGTGTGGTGTTGTAGAAAATTGATTTATCAATCGGATAAAATTACGTTTTCAGAGCTGAGGGCCGTAGCTAGTAATATTAAACCAAATATTAAAATACGAGGAAATGTACAATAGAATCGTCAGTAGACTTACGGTATTTTTTGGTATATTTCTGAGGGCTGCCATAGATTTTATCCATAAGACCGCGATAGATCAGGTCACACTGAAACACACTCAAACGAAGCGAAGCGCTGGTAAAAAAGTGACAATAATGTCTGCCGATAACACTTCCTTTTCATCAGCGAGCGAGACCGGTCGTGTTTTTTCTTAACAGTCTGAAAGGTGACTTTTTCCAAGCAACAAAGGCTTAATTAAAAGTGATTGTAAAAATTGGATCATTGTTTATTTCATACAAATCTTCATCAATATATAAATTATTCCTCTTTTCATTTCCCAAAGGAGAGGTAAGTCTTTGGCAATCTGGTTAAACCAGCAAGTATGGCGGACGCCGGTCACTCGGTGTCTGCCAAATTGAAACCCCCTGATCAGGTGGCAAAAAGCGGTGGCAAAAAACAATAGCAAAAAACCTCAGTGCTTTGTGTTCAGGTGTGAAAGAGGACATATTCGACAGCTTGACTAACGAAAAGTACCCAGCAAAAAAGATGCGCAAGGAACAAAAAAGCGACAACACCAATACAGACATAAATAACAAAATGCTGATAGACGATGACAGTAACAAAATGGTGGAGGCTTCTGACGGTGTGACCGTTCACAATTCTCACACAAATGCCATAAATGGTTTTACTGGAAATACTGAAATGACTAAAACACTGAATAAAAATACTAATCCGATTATAAACCCATCAAATGTAGGTATCGAAAGAGAAACAGTGTTGTATAGTGAGTGCCACATCGGGGATGCGGCTGTACTAGTATCGACTAAGAACAGTACCATCTTCGAAAACAAAAACACCAAAAATGGCTTATTCTTTTTTAAAAAAATAAGACAACTTAAAATCAAAGGAATTAAAGAAATCGTAGCTCTTGCGCCTACACTATACAAGATTTATTTTAAGGTTTTCAGCGAAGCAAATGATTTAGTTTTAAATGAGGAGTTAAAAAAAATGAATTTAGTGGTATTTATACCAAAAGACTATGTGGAATCCTATAGAGTAATTAAAGGGGTGCCCCTCGGTTTTTCTGAGAATGAAATTATGGATAATATTACTTCTAACATAAAAATTAGGTCAATTGAAAGATTAGCAAGAAGGCAGAAAATTACAACCGATGACAACAACGAAACATTCAAGCTCATACCATTAGAAACAGTCAAAATTGGTTTTGAGGGTTCAGACATCCCAGAAAAGGTATCTCTTTTTGGGATATGTGGGATGAAAGTAAGCATATATGTTCCCAGAGTAAGGCAATGTTATAATTGTGGCAGACTTGGTCACACTTCGACCAGATGCAAATCAGCTAGGAGGTGCTATAAATGCGGAGTCGAGGAGTGCAATGGTCTCAAATGTATCCTTTGCAATGGGAAAAATCACTCAGCTAGGGACAGACTGATGTGCCCAGTATGGGAAAAGGAGATGGACATTAACAAAATAATGACAATCAAAAAAATCGCGCGTAAGGAAGTGCTTAGCACTTACTCAATCCATCAAAATTTTTCGCTGTTAGATAATTATGAAAAAAACTATCCAAAACTAGATATAAATGAGGAAAATGTTCAAAACAAAAACGTTAAAGCAAATGAAGTTTTAAAAAAACACAGTTATGCGAGCAGGTTAGTGCAGAGACGTTTGGTTCCTGCACAAAAACCCCACTATCACTTAGAATCATATACCAGCGATTCTAGTAATCACGTACCATTTTTTGAAAACAAAGAACTAAAAGAAAACAAATTTACCATTCAACAGATGGTTGACATGTTGTCTCGTTTAGTCGACTCAAATGATGTGTCACATCCATCAAAAAAAGTGACCAGTACAAATGATTACAATATGGAACATAATGCAGACAGAAAAATGAACAAACAGAGAGAAACGAACCTTTTTAAAACATCTAAATAAATATGAAATTTTTACAACATAACATTCAATCTATTAAAGCCAATAAAAACGACCTAGTATTCTACTTAAACAATGAAAACTTCGACTTTGCCATTCTGGCTGAAGTTTTCTCTCACGATCTCCGTTTTAGGAAACTAGCCAACTTCAATATGCTAGAAAAACATAGAGAGGACGGTTATGGAGGAGTGGCGATTGCCTACAAAAAAGAATTAAGAGTTAAAAGACTGATATATGAGACAGAGCAAGATATAATTATAGCAAGAACCATCAACAACAAAGATAAATTTCTTATCACCTCAGTATATTTTGAACCTTTGTTGTCTCTTGCATCCTTCAAGCAAGCGATTAACAATTTCCTTGAATATTTAGATGCATTCGGAAAAGTCATAATTGCAGGAGATTTTAACGCAAGACATACCTTTTCTGGAGACAGAACCAACAGTGAAAAGGGAACTTTTCTCATGCTAGCTATGTCAAATGCTGGCTACAGTCTAGCAAATGACCACAGTCTCACATTCAGAAGACACATCGTCTCAACATCAGGGTCTGTACTCGATTTAACTTTTACAAAGGGTATTCATATAGAGAATTGGAAATGCGAAAAGTTTTACCTAGGAGGCAGCCACCATCACCCAATAACCTTTGAAACAGCAGGATATCAACACAAACTCAAAACTTTCCTTGCCAAAAACAGGCTACTGAAAAAGCTAAGCCAGTTTGAGGCCGACAAAGATATGGATAATTTAGCGAAGAACATCCAACAGGAAATAAAAGCAGCTACTTATGAAATCAAAAACAAATGTCCAAAATTATGGTGGGACGAGAATTTAGCCAAACTATTCAGGGAGTTTGCAGAGTCGCAGAAGAAGGCAGCTTCAGAACCCTCCTTTCAAAATTATTGTTCTGCTGTTAACCTCAAGGTTAAATGGAAAAAATCTGTTAAAATTGCCAAAAGAACTAGCTATGCCAGGAAGTTAACAGAGTTAAATGTAAAATCGAACTCAAGAGAAGCCTGGAGATTCCTCAGAAATCTAAAAAACTGTCAAGAGAACACCCCAGAAATTTTCGACCCTGACAAAGCTGGGCCATACCTGGAATTCCTTAACGAACAAATAACCTCAGAAGCAAAGGATGTAGACGAAGAAATGTACTCAACCAAGAACAATGAAAATCCTTTCTTTTCCTTGGAAGAGTTAGAGGCTGTGTTAGTCAGAAACAGAAAAACGGCAGGAGGAATAGATCACATCACATACGAGATGCTGAGTGCTCTCAACACTAGTATAAAGACAGAACTTGTACATTTTTACAACCGTCGAGTGGCTATGTGCGATTTCCCAGTCGAATGGAGATCTATCAGAATTGTACCAATACCGAAAAAAACATGGATCTGACTGACTTAAAACATTTTCGACCCATATCCCTCATTTCGGTTCTAGCCAAGACAGTAAATGGCATGGTGAAAGCCAGGCTGGAAAAGCATATACAAGAAAACAAGAATATACCCTACAGATCTTATGCATACCAAAAAAAACAAGTCTGCAGCGATGTGCATAAATGATGTCATCAATGTGGTAGCGGCAAAGAAAAAGAACAAGGAACACGTTACTCTTGTGGTTGTTGACCTCAACAATGCCTACAATTGTGTCAACCTGAAATTCTTAAAAAGACTAATGGAAAATGAGTGTTTTCCTAAAACATACATTGACTGGATCATCAGTTTTATGCATAGCTCGCAAACGACGGTCAACACTTTTTCCCTTTGCGGTCTCGTCACTGACAAAACCGAAAAAGACCACGCAGAAGCGGTCTCTCACTGAGCAGAACACTTTTTGTCTCTTCGCTTGTGTCATGTGTTTCGGGTTTTCGGTTGAGCCCGACACACGATCGGGTCTCACAATAACAGCTTAGAGAGACACTTTGGTCAAGCGCTCGCAGCAAAAGTGTCTTTAGATGAGCAGAACCCAAAAAGTGTCTGAGTAAAGTGTTTTTAGTTTTTTATTCGTGTTTATGTTTATTTATTCACGTTTTTCGCATCTTATGGTTGTTATTGTAATATTTATACTTATATGCGAATTTTCTGCAAACTGAAGAGACATGGATATGGATGTATGTATATATGTATGTATATATTTTGTATTAATACGAATTTAGCTTAACCACTAACAATGAGTTAATATTTTCCGCACTTAAAGAGCAACGTTTTTCATTCAAAATATAATGAAGTGCTGAAAAGGCTCTTTCGACCGATACCTGAGTGGCCGGTGTAGCCAGCACCACCTGTGCGAGCGAATTCAAGTGTGGTGATCTTAGCTTCATGTCGTTAAAAAGCTGAAATATATCGGCATTTAATGGTAAACGGCCATTGTTCATAGCAAAGTTCTTCACATCAGTAAAAATTTCGGAAAGTTGTTCAGGAACAGGCTCATTTTGGGTTTGGGACAGTGTCTGACACAATTCACGAAGGCAAGTGATCGTTGCCACAGCCACCACACGTACAAGCACGCATACATACGCAAAAGACACTTTTTTCGTTCGCTCGCGACAAGATGCTCAGTGAAAAACAGGAACAAAAGAGAAGTGAAAAAGTCGGTCTTTGCTTGAGCGAAGAGCGAGTTGAGCAAAAACAGATTTGATCGGGTCTTTTCAGTCCCTTTTCTCAATGTGTTCGTCAATGAGAGGTTGTTAGCAGACACGCCGAAAGTGTAAACAGTTATTTGCGAGCTATGGTTTTATGTCTATGAGCCTACTGAAAATAGGGGAAGCTGTTCAGGTAGTTCAGGGAGGAATCCCACAGGGCTCTTGTCTGTCGCCCCTCCTTTTTAATGTATACACAAAAAGACTACATCAGATCTGTGATAGAAATACTCATATGATGCAATTTGCAGATGACTTCGTTATAATCTCTCCCAACAGAGAGTTTACTGTAGCGGTTGAAAACCTTAATAAAAAACTAAATGACTTTAACCTTCTATGTGGTGATCTCGGTTTTAGCTTCAATCCAAGCAAATCTGCAGCAATGAATGTAGGAAAAAGACAGGTCAGAGCGGTAAATATTTCTGTTAGAAATGTGCCTATACCAAATCGAAAAGATATCCGTTTCTTAGGCAGACTGATTAGCGCAAACATGTCAAATGTCAGTCATGTAAAAATGGTTAAAGAACAAACAAAAAAATGCAACAGACTCCTCCAGCTTGCGACTACTATCAAATCAGGTCTAAAACCTAAAACAAGTACCAACATCTTCAAAGCTTTTATTAGAACAAAACAAGAATATGCTATCACAAGTTTTTCAGACATGGGATCTGGAGCAAGTAAAGATATAGAAATAGCGCAAGCTAAATCACTCAGAAGGTGTGTTGGGGTGCCACCTGACACAAGCAAACACGAAATTTTTGTCCTCGCTGGTGTAATGCCACCTGTTTTCAGGAAGAAATGAATGAAGAATGAAGAATGAAGAAATAAAAACTATATTTTATGAGATTCTGAACAAGTACAGAAAGGACGACTGGAACATTCTATCAACAGATGCCTCAGTTACAGAAAGTACATGTGGCATAGGAATAGTAGAATGGCCTAGTGGAAATATCCACAAGTAAAAAATAGAAAACAGATTATCCTCAGTAGGTGCCGAACTCGTAGGCCTTAAAAAGGCCAAAAAGGCTTTGATTTTAAGTGATGGATTAGGAGCTATTAATTTAATTAAAAATAAGGATACAGACTCGTACCTAGTGAATGATATTCACAACATAATTAACCAATCAGACATTCAGAAACTTGACATTCTATGGGTCCCTGGTCACAAGGGTGTGGCCATCAACGAAAAGACTGACATAACAGCAAAGGCTGCTACAAGTGAGGGGTTTACAATAAATATAAAATACAGCTACAAGGAGGCTCAAAGAGAAATTAGGAACTTTTTAGTATACAAATGGAATGAGGACTACAGGACGAAGTGTAGGACGAAGGGATCCAGCCTCATAGACATATTTCCAGACATACCCAGTAAACCCTGGCATTTTTCTCTTAAATGGAATGCTAAAAGCATCAAGACCATTAACAGACTTATGACGGAACACACATACGACAAAGTCTTCCTACACAGAATCAAAGCAATTGACTCAAATATCTGCGAAACGTGCAATGTAACTGAATATGCCGAACACCTGATCTTCGATTGCCAAAGATTTGCCGGGCTCAGAATATTAATAAAAAAAGAGCCGCTACATCTCAGAGAGCTGGCAATCTTCATCAAAACTGCTGACTTAAACTTTTGACCCCTTTTTTCTTCATCATGTTATAAAGTAATTTCAGTTTATTTTCTAAAGCAGTTAAGTAATTTTCCTCTTTTTTTTTATATACCGACCTGTCAAACTCGCCAAACTACATCACCAGTATCTGATCAATGTGGCTACAGTGCTACGATCAAAATTCCGATCATCCTTGAGATGATTTAAAAAAAAAAAAAAAAAAAAAATAATAATAATGTCTGCCGATATAGTGAAACAGTTGAAAGGCACTCGATCCGATGTTGAGGCTGCGGCCACGACAATTAAGCTGAAATTCAAGGAATTCAGCAAGGGCATCGGGATAAACGACGCCTCCTTTCCGCTAAGATATGAGTTGAGCGTGTTGCGCCAGCTGTGTGTCGCCTTGAAGGACAATCTGCACCAGCATGACGATCTCTACTGCGACATTGCGGCCACCGTGGTACCACACGTGGAGCCCTACGAGGAGAAGCCGAGCCTGTGGGAAGCTCATCTAACGAGCCTGCGGTACATACATCGTGAGCTTTGTCAGGAGGTAAGTTGAAGAACCAAATGCTTGCTGGCTGGTATCCTAATTGTACGGGTGCTTCGCAGAAATCCCTGACGGAATGCCAGAAAATGTACGGCCTAGTCCGATCGCAGCCCTGCCGCCTGCAAGGGGAGGCTGACTACAAGTTTTATTTGGACATCCATCTGACGCACTTCAATGGCATTCACTTGCACATGCAGAAGGAGACGTTGCCCATCGCCGCCACAGATCAACTATATTACGCCTTGGAGGCAATGGGTGTCCTCTTTGACACCATGCGCCAGCGTAAAGTGGCAAAGAATGCGGCTCTCCTGGTCCAGCTGAATGATGCCCTGTTCAGCAAACGAGGCAAAGCCTTTCTGATGTACCTGAGCGCCCTTCCGCCCGAGAGCACGACGAAAATGTACGACCCGCTTCTCAAGCTCCTGAGCTGCAGCTGGGCCACACCCAGCTCTGAGCTGACTACTCAATTCACGGAGTATCTGGGCCTGGTTCTGGCACTGATGCAGATCGACATGTTTTCCATAGAAGCGTCGCTCGAACAACAACTGGCACTGAAGTTGCTGCGCATTTGTCGCGACCTGTACAAGGACGTCTCTCCGCAGAACTACTCCATCCAGCTCCTCTACTACTATGTCAAGCTGTTGTACGTGCGCGAGGCTACGGCGGACTTCAAGCGGACTTACATCGATCTGTGCAAGAAGTTCGTCTACTTCTTCGAGCACAAGGGCGCGACGCACGCCAAAGAGCAGTGGTTCATGGACCTGCTGGTGTTCTTCCAGCGCCTGCAGATGCTGCTTCATCAGAGCAGCAACAAGCCTCCCTTAGACATTTTTTGGCAGCAGCTCGAGGGCGACGACAGTCCCGAGGTATACACCGCCCACTTTCAACTGCTGCATGGCTGTCTTGGGCTGACGGTGAACGTAGTGAGGAGTCCGCTGGGGACCAGCTGCTCCAACGAGGCCTGTAAAAGCATTCGCAGGCATTGCCTTCTCTCCTTCGGGATGTGCGCCCTGGAAGCTTACGTTAACTGGCAGCCGACGACCGAACAGAAGTCGGACAAGGTACGTCTGCCACAGCTGGAAAACCTTTTACCTAATGAGCTTTCTCTTCAGGCACCCTATAAGCCGCTCTTGGGCATTCTTGGCTACACCTTAGACGTGGCCAAGAGCATGAAGTGCCTGGGGCCCTCCGCCATGGAGCTAGACAAGCTGGTGCGTCTACTGGCACTCGTGGCCGAAAAGGTAGCGTGTCCCGAACAAATGTCCCTTGTGCTGGCCTTCTTGGAGCCCTTGCAACATCTACGACCGCTCATCACCAGCCAGAAAATGCTTAGTGTGCTCCTGCGAATCTACAAAGCCAGTGTCCACTGCAAGAGCTCCGACATGGCCAACCGTCTGCAGTCCACATACCTTGCGGCCCAAACGAATCCCTCGCGGTTGCGTTCACAGCTCTTCGTCCACTACCACAATGCCAATAATACGGAGAAGTGCGTCTACGAGTGGCACGAGTCCAGTCCTATGCCCAACCCCCTAACCCCCGCCCAAAAGAAACAGCTATACGATGTGGATCTGTTGGCCGTGCTGCACTTCCAGAGTGCGCGGCCCGTACCCCTGCTGCAGTCGCTACTACGCTGCCGTCACAATGACTACCACCTGGTTCTCCTGGCACGCAAGATGCGCACCGACAGCGAGGTGGTGCGTCAGTGCGAGGAACTGCGCTCCCAGCTGCAAAGCACGGCCCTCAAGCAACCGCTCAGCCGCATGCAACAGCTGGCCATTGGCCATACCAGTATCAGTGTGCTGCTGGAGGCTTTGGAGGCACAGAAGACCAAGTTCTCGATCAAGGAGACGGCCGAGAACAGCCTGGAGGAGTTAATCGTCAAGAACAACTTGCTGGAGCTCAACATTAAGCGGGAGCATCGCCTGGTGGAGTTGGCTACATCGGCCATCGCTGGCTTCGCGGCCTTCTTCGAACGTGCAGACCAAGAGCCGCTCGGCTGCGACGATACACCAATCGACTGGGAAGCCCTGATCGACGATGCAGTTGCTGCAGCCATGGCTCTGTCCACCATGGGCTACATGGCGCAGGCCGATGAAGCCTGGCTGCTGATACTCAGGATTGGGCAAATGCTGGACGAGAGATTCACCTACCTGCGAGCCCTGACCCACTTCCTGGGACAAGACCACCTGAATTCTAACCAGCAGCTCCAACTCTCCGAGGAGGTGGATCGAGCGCAGGAGCTGCTCGACGATCTGTGGCCTCAGCTCCAAAACGGATGGTTCTTTAAGCGCCAACATACTATAGTGATGCTCTGCCTCTGCCACATGGCCAGCTACTATGCGCGGCAGGACTGTCTGTGCCACGCCCAGCTGCTGTTGCTGCAGGCCGTGGAGCTGCGCGCCCAGTTCGATGAGCGAGTTGGCAAGAGCGACATTGTGCAGATCACAATCCAGACAGTTCGTTTTCGATTGGACTACAGGCGGAAGACGCGGTGCAGCAGCCTGCCTAGGAGGCCGTTGCCCCTGCGACACCTAGACACGCTGGTCGACAGCGTGCGCAACTACTGCACAGTGTCCAGCGTGGACCTGGGAGCCCTGCAGCTGCTGCTGGCTGACCTCGTGAGGGAGAGCACCGAGTGTGCGGCCAATCGGCTGACCGCGCCGTTCGCCTTTTACGGCACCACGCTTAACCTGGTGCTGCAGTCGGGTATGGCCCTGCGGACCATTGAGGTGCTCATCTCGTGGCTCTGGATGAACCTGCAGAATGAGTACCTGGACCAGGCGCAGTCCAAGCTGCGCCTCCTGGACCATTTGCTCGCCATCAAGCCGCTTAGTCGAACGCTGGTGGAGCAGACATCGGCCAAATACATCCCCGCAATAGCCGCCAAGGAAGATCTCAAGGCGAATGCCATGAGCGAGCTGACCAGCAACATGCTGCTCATGCAGCTCGTGGAGCCGATAAAGAAGCAGAACCAGCTGGACGTGGCCACACTCAAGTCTCTGCCCATGCACGAGCCAATTCCCACCAGCCATCAGCTGCAGCGCTATGTGAGCAAGCAAGGGATGCCGCCCCATCTACGGGACAGCATGCAGCTGCAATGTTTCTACTTTATCGTGGGATGTCTCCATGCCCGCTTAAACTTCTTGAAAAGGGAGACCGATCAGCTGGACGACTTCTACGTAGGGGCAGGCAATTGGCTGCAGGAGGATCCCGTACGCACCGCCACACTGGGCTCCATGCTCATCGTGCACGAACTCTACCACATCAACTATCTTCGCTTCAGAAAGAAGAACAAGGAGGCTCTCAGCTATGCGGAGGCAGCTCTCAAATCAGTGCCCCAAACGGCGGAAATCAACTATAGCTTCAACCTCATGGTCCAGATAAAGACGGCCCGGTTTGAGCTGCATCTCGTTGGCAAAGCGAGGGCGAAGACCATTAGGCGAGCCCTCGCTTTTAACACTTCGCCAGAGGATAAACGCAGGAAAGGTGTTGTTGAGGGGACTACCAAGGCAAAATCATCTGCCAGAAAGACGCCCAGGTTCAAGATATACACGGAGCTGGAATTGCGACCACCCATCGGCTGCAGCAACAGCAGCAGCAATAGCAGCAAGAGCGGCAATGAGAACACGCCACCATCGGATCATGTGGATCTGAATGCCTGCCAGACGATCGAGATAAGCGATGACGATGCTGCTTCGGTTTCAGCTTCGACTCCGGCTCCCTCTCAACTGAAACGATCCCAATCTGTGCCAGCCAAGGCCACAAAGACACGCTCCGCTAGAATTGGTAGCCAACTAAAAGTACCAGAGATCATCGAATTGGACGATACCATGGAAGAGACGCCTTCCACCTCATCGGCAGCCTCAGTGAAGCGGTATCCGACTAGTGATGCAAGGAGCACTCGTGCCCGCAACAGGCAACTCGAGGAAACGCCAGCGACCACGCGGGGACGACCACGTCGGAAGGTACCGGAGCCTGCACCCCAGCAGGAGACAGTCAGCCTTAGGCGGCGGCAAAGGAACTGATCAGAACTGACACTTGCATAGGCTTATAATAGTTTATAGTTAATATTTGTTTGTAGCTTGTCCTTATTCCATTTGATTGTGTATTTATAAACGTTATGGCAAGGAGATCGACCTTCCAGAGAATGTCTAAAATGTTCTTATTGCTTGAGCACGCGTATCAGCGAACTCTTGCAGATGTCCTGGACCCACCGACCAAACTGAATCCGATTCTGTCCGTGGTCGAAGAAGCCAGCGCCCGACTTGCAGCCCTCCTGGAACTCTCCCACATAGCGCTTTCCGTTTGCTGAACACAGACGAAACATATGGATCGACGAGGATTCTACTGAACTTTCATTTTGTTAGAGGACTCACCCGAGAAGAGGACGCCCCGTCCGTGCATGGCATCCTGGAGCCATTCCCCCACATAGACGCGTCTGTCCGCATACCAATGTATGCCGCGTCCTTGCCGCTTGTTCATCTGCCACTGACCAAAGTAGACGGATCCATCGTCGTAGTACTGTTTTCCCTCCCCGCTGCGCTTGTCATGGCGCCAATGACCCACATAGAGGCGATGCACCTGGCCATCAGGGGACTCCCGCCGCATGGATCCGTAGCCATGACGTTGGCCCCGTACACCAATCCACGACGGCTCGATTTCACTCCATAGCCGTGGTGTTGGTTCCTCAGCCACTTGCCCTGATAGCGGCCATGTCCTCCGGCAGGATAGCGCAGGCTTCGAACACCATTGCCGCCACCAGCATGGCACGACATGTTGCAGACAACTGAGCCCCAGCCCCGCTTTGGGTTTGTCATCTGTGCTCTTCTTTCGTGTCCTGGGGTGCGTGCGGTGTCCCTTTTCTAATCAACCCCAACCATGTTTCCTGGCTCCGTTTGCCCCCATCCAAAAACTTTCGTTAGCTAGTCGCTCTTCCAGTCGCTCCTGGCACGCAAGCCTAACGACCTGATGGAGGTCAGGCGGGGGAACGGCAATAGAAAATCGCTTGCTTCGGTTAAATATAGGTAAAAAAAATCGTTTAATCGTACGTGTATAAATTACAGCGCAATTTCGCTTACATATTCGCCTATCAATATCAAAATTTGGGCTAACACGATCTGGTTCGGTTCGAATTATTGGGTTCTTATACACTACGTGGGCGAGGGAAGACTGCGCTATGGATGAGGTCTGGGTCTGACATCGCGAGCGATGGCATACCACTAAAATACAATACAGATATTAGCGGACGCGCCAACTAGTTACAACAAATATACAAGCTAATATTGAGGAATATTTAGTCAACACAGTGGTTTAAACTTGAAAGTAGTATTCCTTTAGTTTGGGTCTTTCATCATTGCATGCGATGAGTACACAGGGGTTACGATGTGTAAAGGTCTTGAGCTTAAAGAAACATTGCTCGGGGCACAATCCTTTAGAATATACGTACTCATACTGTTTTTGTATAATAAAAATCTACTGCCTTCTGCGTATCACAATTTGCATCAACTACAAATTTACAAAATATTCACTTATTTAGTCTGAGGATTGACGGCGAGGCCTCTGGCCCACTGCCGTAAGTGTCTTTTCTTTTCGTTTTCGTTAAGTTTTCAGAGAAGGATCGCCGAGATGGTTTATTGCTTCGTGGGATCCTCGCGCGATTGATACTGCTAAACGATGTCGCCGGCGGCACCGTAGTGGATGCCGTTATTGCGATTATGGTTGTTATGGTGCTCGAGGTGATCCTGTTCCATCTGCTCCTTGAGGATCTCCAGCTCCCGTATGCCGGAGACCGTCACCAGAGACCGATAGAAGTGTATGGCGAAAGCCAGGAAGATAATCATCACGGGTATCAGCACCACGCAGGCCGACCAGGCCGCCGGCGGGCTCAGATCATAGAACTTTACCCAGCACAGTATGGCTATCTCCAGCAGGAATAGGATCAACCCCAGCAGCGTCGAAAATGCCCACGCCGTCTCAATGTACCAGTGCAGGCGCTCGTGCGGCGACTCGTGCACCAGGGAGATTCTGTGCAGGTTGCACACTACCTCGATGTTCGGCAGGATGCAGGTGCTAATCATAAAAGCCAGCATATGCACGGCCACCAGCATAGTGGTGCAGATCGCAAACGCCACTAGCATTCCGGGCGGAATCTTTGTGTCGGGGTCCAGCTGCACCTCCACCATCGCCACCTGTGGGGGGACGCAAAAGAGCAGAGGTCGGGAGATTAGTGAGAGTCGTGGATGGGCTACGGGTTACTCTGCCAAGATCGCCGCTCTCAGGAGGCAATGCTCCTCCTATTATTAATCCAGCATTCCACACAACGGGCGTTGATTTTTGCGGACCCTTTTATCACAAGTCGGAAGTCAGAAGCAGGCCTCCTATCAAATGTTACATCGCTGTCTTCGTATGCTTTAGCACCAAAGCAACTCATTTGGAAGTCGTTCGGGATCTATCTACAGAATCCTTTCTGGCAGCATTAAGGCGTTTTATAAGTCTACGTCCCAAACCTCGAATCATCTGGTCAGACAACGCTACAAATTTTGTAGGAGCAAAAAATGAGCTTTTGGAGCTTCGGCAAATGTTCCTCAGCGATCCTCATACGTCGACTGTGTCACATCTCTGCGTTTCTAGTGGAATCGACTGGAAATTCATCCCCCCTCGCTCACCTCATTTTGGGGGTTTGTGGGAGGCGGCTGTTAAAGCAGCTAAATATCATTTTCATCGCATCGTCGGGACCTACATTTTTACTCTTGATGAAATTCAGACCTTGGCTTGTGAAATCTCTGCTTTGTTAAATTCCCGTCCGCTTTATGCAATTACAGAAAGTTCCGATGATCTAGATGTGCTCACGCAAAACCACTTTCTCAATGGAGCCCCGAAAGCTGCATTCGACGAGCCAGATGTGGCGCATCTCCGGGTCAACCTACTTAGTCGATGGCAGCGGCTGTGTCAAATGAAGCAGGCGTTTTGGAGAAAATGGAGCACGGCGTATCTTTCGATTCTTCAGGAGCGGAGCAAGTGGCGGTCATCGTCTCAGCCGCTTATTTTGTTTGTTACTTATGTCTATGTCACTCATTTGTTTGTTAAAGCTCTGCGCTTGCTTGCCCTGCTAAACGCTCTCTGCCAGCTCGCTCTTCGCTATCTCCGCTTTGCGTTTGCCTACCGACGTCGGCCGAGCGAAGCTGCGCTTTGCGATCGGAGCCGCAATGTAAAGGGCAGGCAAGCCACACTTGCAATTTGGATGTCACGCATTAAAGAACATATCGTAATTTTATTTCTGCGCCGAGTTTTATTTAATTCGAAATAATTAGTCGGCCGATTGGGGATAAAAAACATTATCTCCACAGCTTCTATGGGGCTTATATGAAAACAGGGCGAACATTTGGTAGAGAAGTTAGTGGAAATTGTTTAAACTTATTTTACAATCAATTCAAATAAAAGGAATATTTAAAATTTTGTGGTGTTGTAGAAAATTGATTTATCAATCGGATAAAATTACGTTTTCAGAGCTGAGGGCCGTAGCTAGTAATATTAAACCAAATATTAAAATACGAGGAAATGTACAATAGAATCGTCAGTAGACTTACGGTATTTTTTGGTATATTTCTGAGGGCTGCCATAGATTTTATCCATAAGACCGCGATAGATCAGGTCACACTGAAACACACTCAAACGAAGCGAAGCGTTGGTAAAAAAGTTACAATAATGTCTGCCAATAACACTTCCTTTTCATCAGCGAGCGAGACCGGTCGTGTTTTTTCTTAACAGTCTGAAAGGTGACTTTTTCCAAGCAACAAAGGCTTAATTAAAAGTGATTGTAAAAATTGGATCATTGTTTATTTCATACAAATCTTCATCAATATATAAATTATTCCTCTTTTCATTTCCCAAAGGAGAGGTAAGTCTTTGGCAATCTGGTTAAACCAGCAAGTATGGCGGACGCCGGTCACTCGGTGTCTGCCAAATTGAAACCCCCTGATAAGGTGGCAAAAAGCGGTGGCAAAAAACAATAGCAAAAAACCTCAGTGCTTTGTGTTCAGGTGTGAAAGAGGACATATTCGACAGCATGACTAACGAAAAGTACCCAGCAAAAAAGATGCGCAAGGAACAAAAAAGCGACAACACCAATACAGACATAAATAACAAAATGCTGATAGACGATGACAGTAACAAAATGGTGGAGGCTTCTGACGGTGTGACCGTTCACAATTCTCACACAAATGCCATAAATGGTTTTACTGGAAATACTGAAATGACTAAAACACTGAATAAAAATACTAATCCGATTATAAACCCATCAAATGTAGGTATCGAAAGAGAAACAGTGTTGTATAGTGAGTGCCACATCGGGGATGCGGCTGTACTAGTATCGACTAAGAACAGTACCATCTTCGAAAACAAAAACACCAAAAATGGCTTATTCTTTTTTGAAAAAATAAGACACCTTAAAATCAAAGGAATTAAAGAAATCGTAGCTCTTGCGCCTACACTATACAAGATTTATTTTAAGGTTTTCAGCGAAGCAAATGATTTAGTTTTAAATGAGGAGTTAAAAAAAATGAATTTAGTGGTATTTATACCAAAAGACTATGTGGAATCCTAAAGAGTAATTAAAGGGGTGCCCCTCGGTTTTTCTGAGAATGAAATTATGGATAATATTACTTCTAACATAAAAATTAGGTCAATTGAAAGATTAGCAAGAAGGCAGAAAATTACAACCGATGACAACAACGAAACATTCAAGCTCATACCATTAGAAACAGTCAAAATTGGTTTTGAGGGTTCAGACATCCCAGAAAAGGTATCTCTTTTTGGGATATGTGGGATGAAAGTAAGCATATATGTTCCCAGAGTAAGGCAATGTTATAATTGTGGCAGACTTGGTCACACTTCGACCAGATGCAAATCAGCTAGGAGGTGCTATAAATGCGGAGTCGAGGAGTGCAATGGTCTCAAATGTATCCTTTGCAATGGGAAAAATCACTCAGCTAGGGACAGACTGATGTGCCCAGTATGGGAAAAGGAGATGGACATTAACAAAATAATGACAATCAAAAAAATCGCGCGTAAGGAAGTGCTTAGCACTTACTCAATCCATCAAAATTTTTCGCTGTTAGATAATTATGAAAAAAACTATCCAAAACTAGATATAAATGAGGAAAATGTTCAAAACAAAAATGTTAAAGCAAATGAAGTTTTAAAAAAACACAGTTATGCGAGCAGGTTAGTGCAGAGACGTTTGGTTCCTGCACAAAAACCCCACTATCACTTAGAATCATATACCAGCGATTCTAGTAATCACGTACCATTTTTTGAAAACAAAGAACTAAAAGAAAACAAATTTACCATTCAACAGATGGTTGACATGTTGTCTCGTTTAGTCGACTCAAATGATGTGTCACATCCATCAAAAAAAGTGACCAGTACAAATGATTACAATATGGAACATAATGCAGACAGAAAAATGAACAAACAGAGAGAAACGAACCTTTTTAAAACATCTAAATAAATATGAAATTTTTACAACATAACATTCAATCTATTAAAGCCAATAAAAACGACCTAGTATTCTACTTAAACAATGAAAACTTCGACTTTGCCATTCTGGCTGAAGTTTTCTCTCACGATCTCCGTTTTAGGAAACTAGCCAACTTCAATATGTTAGAAAAACATAGAGAGGACGGTTATGGAGGAGTGGCGATTGCCTACAAAAAAGAATTAAGAGTTAAAAGACTGATATATGAGACAGAGCAAGATATAATTATAGCAAGAACCATCAGCAACAAAGATAAATTTCTTATCACCTCAGTATATTTTGAACCTTTGTTGTCTCTTGCATCCTTCAAGCAAGCGATTAACAATTTCCTTGAATATTTAGATGCATTCGGAAAAGTCATAATTGCAGGAGATTTTAACGCAAGACATACCTTTTTTTGGAGACAGAACCAACAGTGAAAAGGGAACTTTTCTCATGCAAGCTATGTCAAATGCTGGCTACAGTCTAGCAAATGACCACAGTCTCACATTCAGAAGACACATCGACTCAACATCAGGGTCTGTACTCGATTTAACTTTTACAAAGGGTATTCATATAGAGAATTGGAAATGCGAAAAGTTTTACCTAGGAGGCAGCCACCATCACCCAATAACCTTTGAAACAGCAGGATATCAACACAAACTCAAAACTTTCCTTGCCAAAAACAGGCTACTGAAAAAGCTAATCCAGTCAGGCCGACAAAGATATGGATAATTTAGCGAAGAACATCCAACAGGAAATAAAAGCAGCTACTTATGAAATCAAAAACAAATGTCCAAAATTATGGTGGGACGAGAATTTAGCCAAACTATTCAGGGAGTTTGCAGAGTCGCAGAAGAAGGCAGCTTCAGAACCCTCCTTTCAAAATTATTGTTCTGCTGTTAACCTCAAGGTTAAATGGAAAAAATCTGTTAAAATTGCCAAAAGAACTAGCTATGCCAGGAAGTTAACAGAGTTAAATGTAAAATCGAACTCAAGAGAAGCCTGGAGATTCCTCAGAAATCTAAAAAACTGTCAAGAGAACACCCCAGAAATTTTCGACCCTGACAAAGCTGGGCCATACCTGGAATTCCTTAACGAACAAATAACCTCAGAAGCAAAGGATGTAGACGAAGAAATGTACTCAACCAAGAACAATGAAAATCCTTTCTTTTCCTTGGAAGAGTTAGAGGCTGTGTTAGTCAGAAACAGAAAAACGGCAGGAGGAATAGATCACATCACATACGAGATGCTGAGTGCTCTCAACACTAGTATAAAGACAGAACTTGTACATTTTTACAACCGTCGAGTGGCTATGTGCGATTTCCCAGTCGAATGGAGATCTATCAGAATTGTACCAATACCGAAAAAAACATGGATCTGACTGACTTAAAACATTTTCGACCCATATCCCTCATTTCGGTTCTAGCCAAGACAGTAAATGGCATGGTGAAAGCCAGGCTGGAAAAGCATATACAAGAAAACAAGAATATACCCTACAGATCTTATGCATACCAAAAAAAACAAGTCTGCAGCGATGTGCATAAATGATGTCATCAATGTGGTAGCGGCAAAGAAAAAGAACAAGGAACACGTTACTCTTGTGGTTGTTGACCTCAACAATGCCTACAATTGTGTCAACCTGAAATTCTTAAAAAGACTAATGGAAAATGAGTGTTTTCCTAAAACATACATTGACTGGATCATCAGTTTTATGCATAGCTCGCAAACGACGGTCAACACTTTTTCCCTTTGCGGTCTCGTCACTGACAAAACCGAAAAAGACCACGCAGAAGCGGTCTCTCACTGAGCAGAACACTTTTTGTCTCTTCGCTTGTGTCATGTGTTTCGGGTTTTCGGTTGAGCCCGACACACGATCGGGTCTCACAATAACAGCTTAGAGAGACACTTTGGTCAAGCGCTCGCAGCAAAAGTGTCTTTAGATGAGCAGAACCCAAAAAGTGTCTGAGTAAAGTGTTTTTAGTTTTTTATTCGTGTTTATGTTTATTTATTCATGTTTTTCGCATCTTATGGTTGTTATTGTAATATTTATACTTATATGCGAATTTTCTGCAAACTGAAGAGACATGGATATGGATGTATGTATATATGTATGTATATATTTTGTATTAATACGAATTTAGCTTAACCACTAACAATGAGTTAATATTTTCCGCACTTAAAGAGCAACGTTTTTCATTCAAAATATAACGAAGTGCTGAAAAGGCTCTTTCGACCGATACCTGAGTGGCCGGTGTAGCCAGCACCACCTGTGCGAGCGAATTCAAGTGTGGTGATCTTAGCTTCATGTCGTTAAAAAGCTGAAATATATCGGCATTTAATGGTAAACGGCCATTGTTCATAGCAAAGTTCTTCACATCAGTAAAAATTTCGGAAAGTTGTTCAGGAACAGGCTCATTTTGGGTTTGGGACAGTGTCTGACACAATTCACGAAGGCAAGTGATCGTTGCCACAGCCACCACACGTACAAGCACGCATACATACGCAAAAGACACTTTTTTCGTTCGCTCGCGACAAGATGCTCAGTGAAAAACAGGAACAAAAGAGAAGTGAAAAAGTCGGTCTTTGCTTGAGCGAAGAGCGAGTTGAGCAAAAACAGATTTGATCGGGTCTTTTCAGTCCCTTTTCTCAATGTGTTCGTCAATGAGAGGTTGTTAGCAGACACGCCGAAAGTGTAAACAGTTATTTGCGAGCTATGGTTTTATGTCTATGAGCCTACTGAAAATAGGGGAAGCTGTTCAGGTAGTTCAGGGAGGAATCCCACAGGGCTCTTGTCTGTCGCCCCTCCTTTTTAATGTATACACAAAAAGACTACATCAGATCTGTGATAGAAATACTCATATGATGCAATTTGCAGATGACTTCGTTATAATCTCTCCCAACAGAGAGTTTACTGTAGCGGTTGAAAACCTTAATAAAAAACTAAATGACTTTAACCTTCTGTTCGGAGCAGAACCCAGCCGATTAGCTGCTTGCCAAATAGCACCTAATTCTTGGCCCTCAGCCGCTTATTTTGTTTGTTACTTATGTCTATGTCACTCATTTGTTTGTTAAAGCTTTGCGCTTGCTTGCCCTGCTAAACGCTCTCTGCCAGCTCGCTCTTCGCTATCTCCGCTTTGCGTCTGCCTACCGACGTCGGCCGAGCGAAGCTGCGCTTAGCGATCTGAGCGGCAATGTAAAGGGCAGGCAAGCCACACTTGCAATTTGGATGTCACGCATTAAAGAACATATCGTAATTTTATTTCTGCGCCGAGTTTTGTTTAATTCGAAATAATTAGTCGGCCGATTGGGATAAAAAACATTATCTCCACATAAAATTTGGTGACCCCGACGTGATCTCTGAGTTGCAGTGTCAATTAATAATCATTCGCGATCGACATTCGTTAGCCCTAGCAAATTTTCGGCGGTTAAGCACAATTCGGTGCTAAAACATACTTACATACACCTACATACACGCATTGCTGGCTATTAATTTCTCTGTCGCGACAATTCGGTCAGTGCAGTGCAGCGAACTCACTAATACACACAAGCGGAGTACAAAGCGGAATCGGACAGCTCGCACAGCCGCACAGCTAAAGGCATTAGCTGTAATCCCTTTGCTTTCGGTTCCCACGTTTATACGTATACAGGGTGTCTTTTTCGGTCGTGCTGAGTGACTCTTTTAAAACCTCAACATGGCAGCACCTGAGCCTACCAATGTCGCGAACGCAGCAATGCCGAGTGATGTAGATTTCTACAAGCACAAGGCCGAGTCCATCGCGCGCCAACTAAAGGCCATGGATCGCTTTCTCACCAAGGAAGAGCTTGCCGAGTTAGATGAGGCAGAACTTCAAGCTCGCTTAGAGCAAATCGAGCGAATGAATGCGGATTTCGATGCCGCTCAAACGAGCCTTGAAAGGCTGGATTTCCTGCAGTTAGCCCATGATGCCCGGCTGGACTTTTCGAATGTTTATGTCAAGGTTAGGTCCAGGCTGTCGCGGGAGTTGATGGCTGCTCGCACGGTAAATGTTGCCAATTCAACGGCTCGGCATACTCTCGAGGGGAATTCGTCGTTGTTCGCCTATAATAGTATAGGCCGTTCTCGAATGCCCGAGTTGCAGCTTCCGCGATTCGGGGGAACTACATGGATTGGCCAGAATTCCACTCGATGTTCTCGACAATGGTGCACAAAGACCATCGTATACCAATCATCGAAAAATTCCAATATCTTCGTGGATGTCTAGATGGTGCTGCGCTGGATACGATTCGTTCCTTGGAACTTTCTGAGGAGAATTACGACAAGGCGTTGAATTTACTAATGTTGCGATTCGATAATAAACTGTTACATTTTCAGGCACACGTCAAGGCTATTTTCGGGCTGCAAGGGGTGGAGAAGGGCTCGGCTATCGGCTTGCGCGCGCTCAGCGACAAAATCAATTCGCACTTGCGTGCACTTCAGACCTTGGCGACCCCGCAGGAGATATCCGATGGGTTGCTGATCTTCATCATAGGCACGAAACTGGACCACAAAACAAAGGAGAAATGGGAAGAGAACTTGCCGACGTCAGGATTGCCTCGGTGGTCAAGCATGGCCTCATTTCTGGAAGCGAGATGTCGGATGCTGGAGAATTTGGGATCAGCCATGGCAACAAGTCCTAGTCAACAGGTGGGAGAAGACAAACCTGTCACCCTTATCACCTCCAGTAACGACCATCCTAACCCCATATGTAACCATTGCAATTCCTCCGAGCATTACATATCTAGATGTCAGGCATTCCTGAATCTCTCTGCGTTTGAACGATACAAAGAAGCAAAGAAGAGCCGCTTGTGTTTGAACTGCCTCAACAAAGGCCATGAATTGCAGAGGTGCAGGTCAGGACTTTGCAGGCATTGCCAGGCCAAACATCACACGCTACTCCACATTCCATCGGGAACTGATGCTTCATCTTCCTCTTCACCGGCCGAGGAATCGATCCAGCAAGAGGCCGCGACTGTGCTTCTAGCAAGGGGGTGTTCCAGCCCTCCCCCCTCGATCCAGAAATCTCAGCCTAGCCAGAACGTGTTGCTACCTACTGCCCTCGTCCATGTAACAGATCGTTATGGAGCACTTATCCCATGTCGTGCCATTTTGGATTCTGCATCACAGGCAAACTTTGTAACATCTAGACTTGCTGATCAGTTGCAGTTGGATCATCGCTCGTCTTATGTTCACATCTCTGGAATCGGAGATTCCATTCTACCTTCGAGCAAGTCTGTACATATAGTTGTACAATCCCAGGACGCAAGCTATCGAGCTTCCTTTGCTGCAATTGTCACCAACTCAATTACGGAAATGCAGCCTAACTTCGGCGTAGACGCAAAGGATTGGCCAATGCCGAATAATCTAAAACTAGCTGATCCTAATTTCTCCAAGCCCCAACGTATCGATCTGTTGATAGGTTCTGGTTTGTTCTTCGATTTAATGTGCGTCGGACAGATTCGACTATCAGCCCAATTGCCAACATTGCAGGAGACTAAACTTGGTTGGATAGTATCAGGAAGCATTGATAGCTCGGAGAATAAGCGTGCAGCTTTAGCCGCTTTTGAAAATTCCTCGTGCATCTCTATTGACGATTTTCGACCCACAACGCTGGAGTACCAAAACTTAGAGCAGCAATGCAGGAAGCAGCTGCTCGAGTGCCAGGTGCAAGTGGAAAAAATGCGATCGGAGAATCAGGAACTGCAGCGCGAACTTTTCCATATATTAAAAACCTACATATCCACGCTAAATGAAATTCAACTTTCAACAATTTCTACATTGCCAAATTTCCTGCCATTCTATGCAATTACAGAGGTTCCCGATGATCAAGACGTAATCACGACAAGCCGCTTTCGTAAAGAAGCGCCGATTGCTGCGTTCGACGATCATCCCAGCGTAGCCGCCAGCTGCGCCCAAGCAAGCATCTTCAAGAGGGCCGTTGGAAAAATAGCGGTTCTGCCCCTTCAGGATGGATCTGTTGAAAGCCTTTGCCTTCCAACGGGGGGTGAATGTTCGGAGCAGAACCCAGCCGATTAGCTGCTTGCCAAATAGCACCTAATTCTTGGCCCTCAGCCGCTTATTTTGTTTGTTACTTATGTCTATGTCACTCATTTGTTTGTTAAAGCTTTGCGCTTGCTTGCCCTGCTAAACGCTCTCTGCCAGCTCGCTCTTCGCTATCTCCGCTTTGCGTCTGCCTACCGACGTCGGCCGAGCGAAGCTGCGCTTAGCGATCTGAGCGGCAATGTAAAGGGCAGGCAAGCCACACTTGCAATTTGGATGTCACGCATTAAAGAACATATCGTAATTTTATTTCTGCGCCGAGTTTTGTTTAATTCGAAATAATTAGTCGGCCGATTGGGGATAAAAAACATTATCTCCACACCTTCTATGTGGTGATCTCGGTTTTAGCTTCAATCCAAGCAAATCTGCAGCAATGAATGTAGGAAAAAGACAGGTCAGAGCGGTAAATATTTCTGTTAGAAATGTGCCTATACCAAATCGAAAAGATATCCGTTTCTTAGGCAGACTGATTAGCGCAAACATGTCAAATGTCAGTCATGTAAAAATGGTTAAAGAACAAACAAAAAAATGCAACAGACTCCTCCAGCTTGCGACTACTATCAAATCAGGTCTAAAACCTAAAACAAGTACCAACATCTTCAAAGCTTTTATTAGAACAAAACAAGAATATGCTATCACAAGTTTTTCAGACATGGGATCTGGAGCAAGTAAAGATATAGAAATAGCGCAAGCTAAATCACTCAGAAGGTGTGTTGGGGTGCCACCTGACACAAGCAAACACGAAATTTTTGTCCTCGCTGGTGTAATGCCACCTGTTTTCAGGAAGAAATGAATGAAGAATGAAGAATGAAGAAATAAAAACTATATTTTATGAGATTCTGAACAAGTACAGAAAGGACGACTGGAACATTCTATCAACAGATGCCTCAGTTACAGAAAGTACATGTGGCATAGGAATAGTAGAATGGCCTAGTGGAAATATCCACAAGTAAAAAATAGAAAACAGATTATCCTCAGTAGGTGCCGAACTCGTAGGCCTTAAAAAGGCCTGCGAACTATGTCTTAAATATAATTACAAAAAGGCTTTGATTTTAAGTGATGGATTAGGAGCTATTAATTTAATTAAAAATAAGAATACAGACTCGTACCTAGTGAATGATATTCACAACATAATTAACCAATCAGACATTCAGAAACTTGACATTCTATGTCAGCAAAGGCTGCTACAAGTGAGGGGTTTACAATAAATATAAAATACAGCTACAAGGAGGCTCAAAGAGAAATTAGGAACTTTTTAGTATACAAATGGAATGAGGACTACAGGACGAAGTGTAGGACGAAGGGATCCAGCCTCATAGACATATTTCCAGACATACCCAGTAAACCCTGGCATTTTTCTCTTAAATGGAATGCTAAAAGCATCAAGACCATTAACAGACTTATGACGGAACACACATACGACAAAGTCTTCCTACACAGAATCAAAGCAATTGACTCAAATATCTGCGAAACGTGCAATGTAACTGAATATGCCGAACACCTGATCTTCGATTGCCAAAGATTTGCCGGGCTCAGAATATTAATAAAAAAAGAGCCGCTACATCTCAGAGAGCTGGCAATCTTCATCAAAACTGCTGACTTAAACTTTTGACCCCTTTTTTCTTCATCATGTTATAAAGTAATTTCAGTTTATTTTCTAAAACAGTTAAGTAATTTTCCTCTTTTTTTTTATATACCGACCTGTCAAACTCGCCAAACTACATCACCAGTATCTGATCAATGTGGCTACAGTGCTACGATCAAAATTCCGATCATCCTTGAGATGATTTAAAACAAAAAAAAAAAAAATAATAATAATGTCTGCCGATATAGTGAAACAGTTGAAAGGCACTCGATCCGATGTTGAGGCTGCGGCCACGACAATTAAGCTGAAATTCAAGGAATTCAGCAAGGGCATCGGGATAAACGACGCCTCCTTTCCGCTAAGATATGAGTTGAGCGTGTTGCGCCAGCTGTGTGTCGCCTTGAAGGACAATCTGCACCAGCATGACGATCTCTACTGCGACATTGCGGCCACCGTGGTACCACACGTGGAGCCCTACGAGGAGAAGGCGAGCCTGTGGGAAGCTCATCTAACGAGCCTGCGGTACATACATCGTGAGCTTTGTCAGGAGGTAAGTTGAAGAACCAAATGCTTGCTGGCTGGTATCCTAATTGTACGGGTGCTTCGCAGAAATCCCTGACGGAATGCCAGAAAATGTACGGCCTAGTCCGATCGCAGCCCTGCCGCCTGCAAGGGGAGGCTGACTACAAGTTTTATTTGGACATCCATCTGACGCACTTCAATGGCATTCACTTGCACATGCAGAAGGAGACGTTGCCCATCGCCGCCACAGATCAACTATATTACGCCTTGGAGGCAATGGGTGTCCTCTTTGACACCATGCGCCAGCGTAAAGTGGCAAAGAATGCGGCTCTCCTGGTCCAGCTGAATGATGCCCTGTTCAGCAAACGAGGCAAAGCCTTTCTGATGTACCTGAGCGCCCTTCCGCCCGAGAGCACGACGAAAATGTACGACCCGCTTCTCAAGCTCCTGAGCTGCAGCTGGGCCACACCCAGCTCTGAGCTGACTACTCAATTCACGGAGTATCTGGGCCTGGTTCTGGCACTGATGCAGATCGACATGTTTTCCATAGAAGCGTCGCTCGAACAACAACTGGCACTGAAGTTGCTGCGCATTTGTCGCAACCTGTACAAGGACGTCTCTCCGCAGAACTACTCCATCCAGCTCCTCTACTACTATGTCAAGCTGTTGTACGTGCGCGAGGCTACGGCGGACTTCAAGCGGACTTACATCGATCTGTGCAAGAAGTTCGTCTACTTCTTCGAGCACAAGGGCGCGACGCACGCCAAAGAGCAGTGGTTCATGGACCTGCTGGTGTTCTTCCAGCGCCTGCAGATGCTGCTTCATCAGAGCAGCAACAAGCCTCCCTTAGACATTTTTTGGCAGCAGCTCGAGGGCGACGACAGTCCCGAGGTATACACCGCCCACTTTCAACTGCTGCATGGCTGCCTTGGGCTGACGGTGAACGTAGTGAGGAGTCCGCTGGGGACCAGCTGCTCCAACGAGGCCTGTAAAAGCATTCGCAGGCATTGCCTTCTCTCCTTCGGGATGTGCGCCCTGGAAGCTTACGTTAACTGGCAGCCGACGACCGAACAGAAGTCGGACAAGGTACGTCTGCCACAGCTGGAAAACCTTTTACCTAATGAGCTTTCTCTTCAGGCACCCTATAAGCCGCTCTTGGGCATTCTTGGCTACACCTTGGACGTGGCCAAGAGCATGAAGTGCCTGGGGCCCTCCGCCATGGAGCTAGACAAGCTGGTGCGTCTACTGGCACTCGTGGCCGAAAAGGTAGCGTGTCCCGAACAAATGTCCCTTGTGCTGGCCTTCTTGGAGCCCTTGCAACATCTACGACCGCTCATCACCAGCCAGAAAATGCTTAGTGTGCTCCTGCGAATCTACAAAGCCAGTGTCCACTGCAAGAGCTCCGACATGGCCAACCGTCTGCAGTCCACATACCTTGCGGCCCAAACGAATCCCTCGCGGTTGCGTTCACAGCTCTTCGTCCACTACCACAATGCCAATAATACGGAGAAGTGCGTCTACGAGTGGCACGAGTCCAGTCCTATGCCCAACCCCCTAACCCCCGCCCAAAAGAAACAGCTATACGATGTGGATCTGTTGGCCGTGCTGCACTTCCAGAGTGCGCGGCCCGTACCCCTGCTGCAGTCGCTACTACGCTGCCGTCACAATGACTACCACCTGGTTCTCCTGGCACGCAAGATGCGCACCGACAGCGAGGTGGTGCGTCAGTGCGAGGAACTGCGCTCCCAGCTGCAAAGCACGGCCCTCAAGCAACCGCTCAGCCGCATGCAACAGCTGGCCATTGGCCATACCAGTATCAGTGTGCTGCTGGAGGCTTTGGAGGCACAGAAGACCAAGTTCTCGATCAAGGAGACGGCCGAGAACAGCCTGGAGGAGTTAATCGTCAAGAACAACTTGCTGGAGCTCAACATTAAGCGGGAGCATCGCCTGGTGGAGTTGGCTACATCGGCCATCGCTGGCTTCGCGGCCTTCTTCGAACGTGCAGACCAAGAGCCGCTCGGCTGCGACGATACACCAATCGACTGGGAAGCCCTGATCGACGATGCAGTTGCTGCAGCCATGGCTCTGTCCACCATGGGCTACATGGCGCAGGCCGATGAAGCCTGGCTGCTGATACTCAGGATTGGGCAAATGCTGGACGAGAGATTCACCTACCTGCGAGCCCTGACCCACTTCCTGGGACAAGACCACCTGAATTCTAACCAGCAGCTCCAACTCTCCGAGGAGGTGGATCGAGCGCAGGAGCTGCTCGACGATCTGTGGCCTCAGCTCCAAAACGGATGGTTCTTTAAGCGCCAACATACTATAGTGATGCTCTGCCTCTGCCACATGGCCAGCTACTATGCGCGGCAGGACTGTCTGTGCCACGCCCAGCTGCTGTTGCTGCAGGCCGAGGAGCTGCGCGCCAGTTCGATGAGCGAGTTGGCAAGAGCGACATTGTGCAGATCACAATCCAGACAGTTCGTTTTCGATTGGACTACAGGCGGAAGACGCGGTGCAGCAGCCTGCCTAGGAGGCCGTTGCCCCTGCGACACCTAGACACGCTGGTCGACAGCGTGCGCAACTACTGCACAGTGTCCAGCGTGGACCTGGGAGCCCTGCAGCTGCTGCTGGCTGACCTCGTGAGGGAGAGCACCGAGTGTGCGGCCAATCGGCTGACCGCGCCGTTCGCCTTTTACGGCACCACGCTTAACCTGGTGCTGCAGTCGGGTATGGCCCTGCGGACCATTGAGGTGCTCATCTCGTGGCTCTGGATGAACCTGCAGAATGAGTACCTGGACCAGGCGCAGTCCAAGCTGCGCCTCCTGGACCATTTGCTCGCCATCAAGCCGCTTAGTCGAACGCTGGTGGAGCAGACATCGGCCAAATACATCCCCGCAATAGCCGCCAAGGAAGATCTCAAGGCGAATGCCATGAGCGAGCTGACCAGCAACATGCTGCTCATGCAGCTCGTGGAGCCGATAAAGAAGCAGAACCAGCTGGACGTGGCCACACTCAAGTCTCTGCCCATGCACGAGCCAATTCCCACCAGCCATCAGCTGCAGCGCTATGTGAGCAAGCAAGGATGCCGCCCCATCTACGGGACAGCATGCAGCTGCAATGTTTCTACTTTATCGTGGGATGTCTTAAACTTCTTGAAAAGGGAGACCGATCAGCTGGACGACTTCTACGTAGGGGCAGGCAATTGGCTGCAGGAGGATCCCGTACGCACCGCCACACTGGGCTCCATGCTCATCGTGCACGAACTCTACCACATCAACTATCTTCGCTTCAGAAAGAAGAACAAGGAGGCTCTCAGCTATGCGGAGGCAGCTCTCAAATCAGTGCCCCAAACGGCGGAAATCAACTATAGCTTCAACCTCATGGTCCAGATAAAGACGGCCCGGTTTGAGCTGCATCTCGTTGGCAAAGCGAGGGCGAAGACCATTAGGCGAGCCCTCGCTTTTAACACTTCGCCAGAGGATAAACGCAGGAAAGGTGTTGTTGAGGGGACTACCAAGGCAAAATCATCTGCCAGAAAGACGCCCAGGTTCAAGATATACACGGAGCTGGAATTGCGACCACCCATCGGCTGCAGCAACAGCAGCAGCAGTAGCAGCAAGAGCGGCAATGAGAACACGCCACCATCGGATCATGTGGATCTGAATGCCTGCCAGACGATCGAGATAAGCGATGACGATGCTGCTTCGGTTTCAGCTTCGACTCCGGCTCCCTCTCAACTGAAACGATCCCAATCTGTGCCAGCCAAGGCCACAAAGACACGCTCCGCTAGAATTGGTAGCCAACTAAAAGTACCAGAGATCATCGAATTGGACGATACCATGGAAGAGACGCCTTCCACCTCATCGGCAGCCTCAGTGAAGCGGTATCCGACTAGTGATGCAAGGAGCACTCGTGCCCGCAACAGGCAACTCGAGGAAACGCCAGCGACCACGCGGGGACGACCACGTCGGAAGTTACCGGAGCCTGCACCCCAGCAGGAGACAGTCAGCCTTAGGCGGCGGCAAAGGAACTGATCAGAACTGACACTTGCATAGGCTTATAATAGTTTATAGTTAATATTTGTTTGTAGCTTGTCCTTATTCCATTTGATTGTGTATTTATAAACGTTATGGCAAGGAGATCGACCTTCCAGAGAATGTCTAAAATGTTTTTATTGCTTGAGCACGCGTATCAGCGAACTCTTGCAGATGTCCTGGACCCACCGACCAAACTGAATCCGATTCTGTCCGTGGTCGAAGAAGCCAGCGCCCGACTTGCAGCCCTCCTGGAACTCTCCCACATAGCGCTTTCCGTTTGCTGAACACAGACGAAACATATGGATCGACGAGGATTCTACTGAACTTTCATTTTGTTAGAGGACTCACCCGAGAAGAGGACGCCCCGTCCGTGCATGGCATCCTGGAGCCATTCCCCCACATAGACGCGTCTGTCCGCATACCAATGTATGCCGCGTCCTTGCCGCTTGTTCATCTGCCACTGACCAAAGTAGACGGATCCATCGTCGTAGTACTGTTTTCCCTCCCCGCTGCGCTTGTCATGGCGCCAATGACCCACATAGAGGCGATGCACCTGGCCATCAGGGACTCCCGCCGCATGGATCCGTAGCCATGACGTTGGCCCCGCTGCCACTGGCCCTCGTACACCAATCCACGACGGCTCGATTTCACTCCATAGCCGTGGTGTTGGTTCCTCAGCCACTTGCCCTGATAGCGGCCATGTCCTCCGGCAGGATAGCGCAGGCTTCGAACACCATTGCCGCCACCAGCATGGCACGACATGTTGCAGACAACTGAGCCCCAGCCCCGCTTTGGGTTTGTCATCTGTGCTCTTCTTTCGTGTCCTGGGGTGCGTGCGGTGTCCTTTTCTAATCAACCCCAACCATGTGTCCTGGCTCCGTTTGCCCCCATCCAAAAACTTTCGTTAGCTAGTCGCTCTTCCAGTCGCTCCTGGCACGCAAGCCTAACGACCTGATGGAGGTCAGGCGGGGGGAACGGCAATAGAAAATCGCTTGCTTCGGTTAAATATAGGTAGAAAAATCGTTTAATCGTACGTGTATAAATTACAGCGCAATTTCGCTTACATATTCGCCTATCAATATCAAAATTTGGGCTAACACGATCTGGTTCGGTTCGAATTATTGGGTTCTTACACACTACGTGGGCGAGGAAGACTGCGCTATGGATGAGGTCTGGGTCTGACATCGCGAGCGATGGCATACCACTAAAATACAATACAGATATTAGCGGACGCGCCAACTAGTTACAACAAATATACAAGCTAATATTGAGGAATATTTAGTCAACACAGTGGTTTAAACTTGAAAGTAGTATTCCTTTAGTTTGGTCTTTCATCATTGCATGCGATGAGTACACAGGGGTTACGATGTGTAAAGGTCTTGAGCTTAAAGAAACATTGCTCGGGGCACAATCCTTTAGAATATACGTACTCATACTGTTTTTGTATAATAAAAATCTACTGCCTTCTGCGTATCACAATTTGCATCAACTACAAATTTACAAAATATTCACTTATTTAGTCTGAGGATTGACGGCGAGGCCTCTGGCCCACTGCCGTAAGTGTCTTTTCTTTTCGTTTTCGTTAAGTTTTCAGAGAAGGATCGCCGAGATGGTTTATTGCTTCGTGGGATCCTCGCGCGATTGATACTGCTAAACGATGTCGCCGGCGGCACCGTAGTGGATGCCGTTATTGCGATTATGGTTGTTATGGTGCTCGAGGTGATCCTGTTCCATCTGCTCCTTGAGGATCTCCAGCTCCCGTATGCCGGAGACCGTCACCTCGTACTTGTGCGTCACCAGAGACCGATAGAAGTGTATGGCGAAAGCCAGGAAGATAATCATCACGGGTATCAGCACCACGCAGGCCGACCAGGCCGCCGGCGGGCTCAGATCATAGAACTTTACCCAGCACAGTATGGCTATCTCCAGCAGGAATAGGATCAACCCCAGCAGCGTCGAAAATGCCCACGCCGTCTCAATGTACCAGTGCAGGCGCTCGTGCGGCGACTCGTGCACCAGGGAGATGCTGTGCAGGTTGCACACTACCTCGATGTTCGGCAGGATGCAGGTGCTAATCATAAAAGCCAGCATATGCACGGCCACCAGCATAGTGGTGCAGATCGCAAACGCCACTAGCATTCCGGGCGGAACCTTTGTGTCGGGTCCAGCTGCACCTCCACCATCGCCACCTGTGGGGGGACGCAAAAGAGCAGAGGTCGGGAGATTAGTGAGAGTCGTGGATGGGCTACGGGTTACTCTGCCAAGATCGCCGCTCTCAGGAGGCAATGCTCCTTCTATTATTATTATTAGCCATCTTTCTCAACATTTTGGCAAGTGTTGCTGGCGCGAGCAGATTTGTTTATATAATAAGTATCTCATTGGGTTAATTTATCTGATCTGCCCCTCTCTCACCTGCTACCTAGGTGCACAAACATGTGAAATATATTCAAAATATACAAAATAAAACTAGTCAAAATAGTGGAGGAACAGAGGATACCCAATGTTTTAAAGAAAACAGTAAAAAAATATGTTGTTGCAAAAACAACATTCCAAAAATTAAGAGATTGTTAACGTAGATTAATTCTATAATATTCATCTTTCGATTTTATAATAGAATTTGACGTTGGCTATCAATGAATAAGGTGGGAATCCGCCTTCTCTCAGCGAGATCTATTGCCTGTGTGGAGATAATGTTTTTTATCCCCAATCGGCCGACTAATTATTTCGAATTAAATAAAACTCGGCGCAGAAATAAAATTACGATATGTTCTTTAATGCATGACATCCAAATTGCAAGTGTGGCTTGCCTGCCCTTTACATTGCCGCTCCGATCGCTAAGCGCAGCTTCGCTCGGCCGACGTCGGTAGGCAGACGCAAAGCGGAGATAGCGAAGAGCGAGCTGGCAGAGAGCGTTTAGCAGGGCAAGCAAGCGCAAAGCTTTAACAAACAAATGAGTGACATAGACATAAGTAACAAACAAAATAAGCGGCTGAGGGCCAAGAATTAGGTGCTATTTGGCAAGCAGCTAATCGGCTGGGTTCTGCTCCGAACATTCACCCCCCGTTGGAAGGCAAAGGCTTTCAACAGATCCATCCTGAAGGGGCAGAACCGCTATTTTTCCAACGGCCCTCTTGAAGATGCTTGCTTGGGCGCAGCTGGCGGCTACGCTGGGATGATCGTCGAACGCAGCAATCGGCGCTTCTTTACGAAGGCGGCTTGTCGTGATTACGTCTTGATCATCGGGAACCTCTGTAATTGCATAGAATGGCAGGAAATTTGGCAATGTAGAAATTGTTGAAAGTTGAATTTCATTTAGCGTGGATATGTAGGTTTTTAATATATGGAAAAGTTCGCGCTGCAGTTCCTGATTCTCCGATCGCAGTTTTTCCACTTGCACCTGGCACTCGAGCAGCTGCTTCCTGCATTGCTGCTCTAAGTTTTGGTACTCCAGCGTTGTGGGTCGAAAATCGTCAATAGAGATGCACGAGGAATTTTCAAAAGCGGTTAAAGCTGCACGCTTATTCTCCGAGCTATCAATGCTTCCTGATACTATCCAACCAAGTTTTGTCTCCTGCAATGTTGGCAATTGGGCTGATAGTCGAATCAGTCCGACGCACATTAAATCGAAGAACAAACCAGAACCTATCAACAGATCGATACGTTGGGGCTTGGAGAAATTAGGATCAGCTAGTTTTAGATTATTCGGCATTGGCCAATCCTTTGCGTCTACGCCGAAGTTAGGCTGCATTTCCGTAATTGACTTGGTGACAATTGCAGCGAAGGAAGCTCGATAGCTTGCGTCCTGGGATTGTACAACTATATGTACAGACTTGATCGAAGGTAGAATGGAATCTCCGATTCCAGAGATGTGAACATAAGACGAGCGATGATCCAACTGCAACTGATCAGCAAGTCTAGATGTTACAAAGTTTGCCTGTGATGCAGAATCCAAAATGGCACGACATGGGATAAGTGCTCCATAACGATCTGTTACATGGACGAGGGCAGTAGGTAGCAACACGTTCTGGCTAGGCTGAGATTTCTGGATCGAGGGGGGAGGGCTAGAACACCCGCTTGCTAGAAGCACAGTCGCGGCCTCTTGCTGGATCGATTCCTCGGCCGGTGAAGAGGAAAATGAAGCACCAGTTCCCGATGGAATGTGGAGTAGCGTGTGATGTTTGGCCTGGCAATGCCTGCAAAGTCCTGACCTGCACTTCTGCAATTCATGGCCTTTGTTGAGGCAGTTCAAACACAAGGTTACATATGGGGTTAGGATGGTCGTTACTGAAGGTGATAAGGGTGACAGGATTGTCTTCTCCCACCTGTTGACTAGGACTTGTTGCCATGGCTGATCCCAAATTCTCCAGCATCCGACATCTCGCTTCCAAAAATGAGGCCATGCTTGACCACCGAGGCAATCCTGACGTCGGCAAGTTCTCTTGCCATTTCTCCTTTGTTTTGTGGTCCAGTTTCGTGCCTATGGTGAAGATCAGCAACCCATCCGAAATCTCCTGCGGGTCGCCAAGGTCTGAAGTGCACGCAAGTGCGAATTGATTTTGTCGCTGAGCGCGCGCAAGCCGATAGCTGAGCTCTTCTCCACCCCTTGCAGCCCGAAAATAGCCTTGACGTGTGCCTGAAAATGTAACAGTTTATTATCGAATCGCAACATTAGCAAATTCAACGCCTTGTCGTAATTCTCCTCAGAAAGTTCCAAGGAACGAATCGTATCCAGCGCAGCACCATCTAGACATCCACGAAGATATTGGAATTTTTCGATGATTGGTATACGATGGTCTTTGTGCACCATTGTCGAGAACATCGAGTGGAATTCTGGCCAATCCATGTAGTTCCCCCCGAATCGCGGAAGCTGCAACTCGGGCATTCGAGAACGGCCTATACTATTATAGGCGAACAACGACGAATTCCCCTCGAGAGTATGCCGAACCGTTGAATTGGCAACATTTACCGTGCGAGCAGCCATCAACTCCCGCGACAGCCTGGACCTAACCTTGACATAAACATTCGAAAAGTCCAGCCGGGCATCATGGGATAACTGCAGGAAATCCAGCCTTTCAAGGCTCGTTTGAGCGGCATCGAAATCCGCATTCATTCGCTCGATTTGCTCTAAGCGAGCTTGAAGTTCTGCCTCATCTAACTCGGCAAGCTCTTCCTTGGTGAGAAAGCGATCCATGGCCTTTAGTTGGCGCGCGATGGACTTGGCCTTGTGCTTGTAGAAATCTACATCACTCGGCATTGCTGCGTTCGCGACATTGGGAGGCTCAGGTGCTGCCATGTTGAGGTTTTAAAAGAGTCACTCAGCACGACCGAAAAAGACACCCTGTATACGTATAAACGTGAGAATCGAAAGCAAAGGGATTACAGCTAATGCCTTTAGCTGTGCGGCTGTGCGAGCTGTCCGATTCCGCTTTGTACTCCGCTTGTGTGTATTAGTGAGTTCGCTGCACTGTCTACCGCACTGCACTGACCGAATTGTCGCGACAGAGAAACTAATAGCCAGCAATGCGTGTATGTAGGTGTATGTAAGTGTGTTTTAGCACCGAATTGTGCTTAACCGCCGAAAATTTGCTAGGGCTAACAAATGTCGATCGCGAATGATTATTAATTTACACTGCAACTCAAAGATCACGTCGGGGTCACCAAATTTTATGTGGAGATAATGTTTTTTATCCCCAATCGGCCGACTAATTATTTCGAATTAAATAAAATTCGGCGCAGAAATAAAATTACGATATGTTCTTTAATGCGTGACATCCAAATTGCAAGTGTGGCTTGCCTGCCCTTTACATTGCCGCTCCGATGCTAAGCGCAGCTTCGCTCGGCCGACGTCGGTAGGCAGACGCAAAGCGGAGATAGCGAAGAGCGAGCTGGCAGAGAGCGTTAGCAGGGCAAGCAAGCGCAAAGCTTTAACAAACAAATGAGTGACATAGACATAAGTAACAAACAAAATAAGCGGCTGAGGGCAAGAATTAGGTGCAATTTGGCAAGCAGCTAATCGGCTGGGTTCTGCTCCGAACAGATGGTTTTCAATAATTTTATTTATCATAACTTAGCTTAACATAAATAAATAAACAAGTGGAAAATATCTTATCTATTATATAAACGAGGGGGAACGTTGTGAGTTGCTGCGGACACCGCAACTCTACAGTTATATCCCGATACTTAGTCAGTATGGCTCTCCTCCGGCAGACGCCGCTAATATTAAACGACACGACAAAGAGTGCGTGCGAGAGAGACAGAAAATCAGTCTGAGCGTGACGTCGGGCGCTGCGTAGCCACTGCAAATTGATTTGTTCCTTTTTGGCTATAAAAATGATCTGATGTGATCCAGATCAGCAATCTGAATATATATGATCATTATCTATGATTCTGCGTTTTTAGTTTTCTCGTATCCTCAATATTGTGGATGCCACAGATTTTCGCCTTTGTGGGGGCGGAAGTGGCGGGGCAAAGTTTTGAAATATTCTTGTAGCAGTGACATATCACAGAAGTCTGGATCCAAAACATCGTTGCTCTCGCTCTTATAGTCTTTGAGCACTAGGCGCTGAAGGGGACGGACAGACGGACAGACGGACGGACGGACAGACGGACAGACAGACATGGCTCAATCGACTCGGCTATTGATGCTGATCAAAGAATATATATACTTTATGGGTCGGAAACGATTCCTTTTGGACGTTACACACATCCACTTTTACCACAAATTCAATATACCCCAATTACTCATTTTGAGTAGTGTGGACGTTGACATGCAATGACTGCATCTTTCAAGAGGCAATGCAGTTACAGCACCGTCAAGTGGCCCCGTGTGACACCAGCAGAAGGCTGTTACGCGCGGATCCCAGGCAAAACGCAGCCCTCCTCCCGCCCAACCGACCGAGGGGCGCTGCCGCATGACGCGCGGGTGCGTAGCCGAACCAAACGCGAACATGCAAGAAAGATAGCTATTAGACTAACATTCGAGGGAAAATTAGTACTAAACTTACTAAGAAAACTAAGCATGCAATCAAAGTACAAATACCACTACAGTTACTAATTAATAGAAAGGTGTGTAAGGATTAATAATTTAATAAGAGGAAGAGAATTAGTGGTGGATATAATATGGTAGAGGGAATTATAATCCGAGCATAAGACCCTAAACGGTTCATGCAAGAATAATTCGATCTACAAAGTGGAAGGAACAACGGTATAAAATTTCTAGTCAGTCTAATAGGAATCGTGAAGTTTATGCGGCTCAACAGATCAGGGCTGTCTATGTCACCCCTGATCAAGTTGTGCATAAATATCACACCAAGCATTTTTCTACGGTTAACTAAGGATGGGAGGTTTACTAATAGTAGTCTACTAGAGTAAGATGGGAGTCTAACACCCGCATCCCAGTTAAGGCCCGCAGTAAAAAGTTTTTCTGTACTGATTCTATACGGTCCTGGTGTACTTTGTACTGAGGGCACCATACACAGGAGCCGTATTCTAAGATCGGACGAACAAGCGAGGTATAGAGAGTCTTTGTTATATAGGGTCGTCAAATTCCTTTGACCACCTCTTTATAAACCCAAGCACGCTCATGGCCTTATTTACCATGGTAAAATGTGTTCGGAAAACTTTAACTTGGGGTCTAACATAACACCCAGATCATCCACCAGGGTAATTCTCTCAAGAGAACCACCAAATAGGTGTAAGGAGCCAACAAAGGGCTAGAACGATGAAATGTCATAACTTTGCATTTCGAGGCATTAAGGTGTAACAAGTTTGCACAACACCATGACTGAAAGTTATTGAGATCGGATTGCAAGCGAGAATGAAATAAAATGTCCTTGTACTGGACACAGAGTTTAACATCATCCGCATACATAAGTACTCGAGAGTATGTTAATACTGAAGGTAAGTCTTTAATAAAGAGTGTGAAGAGTAAGGGCCTAGATGGCTGCCTTGTGGTACTCCCGAAGAAACCTTTACTGGGAAAGAGAGGAAGTTTTTGAAGAGGACTCTTTGAGACCTAGAACAAAGATAGCTAGAAATCCATCTCAGGAGGTTGGGCGGAAACCCTAAAAGGTCAAGTTTATGCGCTAAAAGGGAATGGTTTACAGAGTCGAATGCTTTACTAAAGTCGGTGTAAATAACATCCGTCTGTAAGTTACCTTGAAAGCCTTTAATAATGAAAGAGGTAAACTCTAACAAGTTCGTGGTGGTTGATCGCCGCCTTATAAATCCATGCTGAGTTGGAGATATAAGTGACTTGCAGAGATGTTGCAAGTGCGGAGTTAAAACCCTCTCAAACATTTTAGGAATAGCGGATAACTTTGCTATACCTCTATAATTTTTTGCATCAGACTTGCTACCTTTTTTATGGAGAGGAATTATAAACGATTCCTTCCAGATCGGGGGGAAGCAAGAAGAATCAATGGACAGGGTGAATAGTTTAAGCAAAGGTCCACACAGAGCCTCGGCGCAGTACCTGAGTACACAACCTGGAACCCGTCTGGACCCGGTGAAAACACCGGCTTAACTAGTCGAAGATCATGAAGTAGGGAACATTCATTTAACAAGGGACTGAAAATGCCGTTCGACCTCGGTAAACCGTATGGGTACGGATGACCAGAGTAGCTTTCCTCAGAATAGGTGGTTTGGAAGAATTGGGCAAAAAGATCGGCAATTGCCTGATCATTATTTGCCGACGTATTACAAAATGATAGCGAGGATGGGTGTGCGGACGTTCTACGCTTACTGTTTACGAAGCTGTAAAACTGTTTAGGGTCCTGAGAAAAAACGTATCCTGCATCGAGATAGGTAGTTCTTATAGCATTGAGCATTAAGAACTGAAAAGTTTGACCGAGCTAATACATAGCGAGAGTGAGAAGTAGGAGAACCCACTTCTTGAAATTTTTTATAAAGTCTTGATTTTAAGTTTTTTAGACTGGATAACTCTTTGGTAAACCAAGGGGGTTTTCCAGATCTAGTCGGACAAGAAAGCGGGACACAAGAATCGAAAAATGTGCCAAGAGCATTGTAAAAAATGTTTGTGCCTTTTATGATATCAGTGCACAAGTACAAAGCGGACCAATCAAAATCCCTAATGAGGTTATTAAGCTTCGCAAACTCGGCTTTACGAAAGCAGCGGACACGTTCGGGCAGCCTACTCGACCGATTCAATACAGTTGGTCCTATATCTAGCGACACCTCGAAAGTAGGGTGGTAGGCGTCTTCAGGTATAGTGAGCGGAAGGGCTCGGGTTAACAACACTATGGTCGGATCCGATACAAAGCACAGATCAAGCAATCGACCCAAGGAATTATTCACATGGTTGACTTGAGACAGGGATAGGTCAAGCAAGCCGTCAACAAAGTCATGTCGTGACATGGGCACTAGGATACTAGACTCGTTTACCGAAGACCAAACAGTTCCTGGCAAGTTGAAGTCACCAAGAACTATCATACGATCTTTATCAGATAGCGAGGAAGAAACAGCGGTTAAAGCGGACAAGTGCTGCTCATAAATTGAAATATCCGAAGAAGGTGGGATATACGAGCAAGTAATGAATATAGCGAAAGCGGGAAGAATCAGTTTTACACACAGGAATTCCAGTTCCTGTTGAACTTGGACTGTGAAGTGTTCCGACGTGAAGTAAGAGTCCACTGCAATTAGAACCCCCCCTGCCCGTCGAGACGAACGGTCCTTTCTAAAAGTTGTGTACCGACTGCCAAAACCTCGGAACTAAGAATGTCCGGCTTTAACCAGGTTTCAGTAAACACAATAACGTGGGAAGCAAATGCAACACTATCCCGGAAAAGAATGCTGAGCTTACTACGCAAGCCTCTTACATTCTGATAGGTTACTAAAAGAGAAGTTAGTTTTTTGGAAAGGTGGAAGCAAGACGGGAAGTTGAGGAAGAGGAAGTTGAGGTTGAGGTTGAGGGTGGCACACTGGAAAGGTTTGGAAGGGATATGGGGGCCTATTCTTCTTCTTAGCCTTAAACTCCTTCACCACCAAATGCTCCGGCCAAAATTTGGCGGAGCAAATGGTGTCAAATTGAGTTGGGAGATGCTTATCTTAAACGAGGCTATCTCCCTGGCAATTGCAGATCCCGGGGAGTGACCTTTTTGCGCCTCGGAGACTCATTCAGCAGTTTTAAACCGCTAAACTGAGCCTCCATGGCTAGGAGCCGATCGTATTGATTTTTAAAACCAACGGTCAGCTCCTTAAAGCCACTCCGCGTCTGCCTCATGAAAGCCACCATGTCTTTCTCCACCGCACGGCATGCCTCGCAACTGTAATGCAAGCCATTACGTTTGGCTATAGCATCACTCACGAGGCCAGAAAATCCAGCGCATTTTGCGTGCACTACGCTGTCGCAGAGCCAGCAGGGGACATTCGGCTGATCGTGGGTGATCTGCTTCTTACAGCTTTTTTTGGCACAGACCACAGCGTATTCCATTTTATTTTATTATTTATTTATATATATACTATTATTTGCAAAACAAATTGGTATCAGACCAATGTGCCAGACAACGCTCAAAGCGGAATTGGTAAAAAAAAGAGAGCAGAGTGGAGAGCGGTTATAGCGAGAGCTACTAAGCAGAGAGCGCTATTGCTCAGAAAGTTTAAAGAGCGAGAGAGAAAGAACAGTTATTGAAGTTGAGGTGATAGCGAGAGAGTGATAAAACAACAAAAGCTACCAGACGAGAGCGGACTGCAATGCAATGTAATGCGTACTCACTCACTGCAACAACACAAACACAAGCACAAGCACAAGCCGACGCCGAAAAATAAAAAGTTAAATAATGTTTTAACACAAATCAAAAGGCATGCACTCGCGTAATAGAATAGGTTTCCAGATTGTTGTCTGGTTAGGAAGTAAATTTAGAATTTAGTTAGGAAAACACCGGCTGTTTATTCAAAACAAAAGGAAAAAATGCGGAGCGCAAAACAAAAACACGTCTGATCACTACGAAAGATACGAAAGATCTGAGTATCGGGTATAATAAATGAATAGACGCGTATGTATATCCTTAAACCTAACAACGATATCTATCTAGATTGTTTTCCCGTGGTTTCGAAGGATCGAAGGATGACGATGGCTTGTTTGGTTCGGATCTTGCAAGGGGTGCGCTTCTGTCCTGCTGGGATAGGACTCGGTCTGTCTCGACTACGCCTCGGTAATGCTTGGTAATGCTGGATGGAGTCCTACATCTGGTAGGGGGAAATCGAATACGACTCGGTTTGTTGCAAATCGTAGGGTACATACTCGTAAGTTCTCTGTGAAGGAAGAGATCATTTAAAATAATCATTATGATTCGGCGGCTTATGAATTGGGGGGGGGGTTATTTCCGTGAACAAAAAATTCGGCTGCGGCGCTGGTAGCCGAAGACCCTGTGATCTAATCTAGACAGTTCGTTTGCAACATGTTCGGTGTATGAACTGGCACATCTACGAATATATACTGTATGGGGTTACTGTTTTAATTGAGATGAGATCGATTGTTGCGCGGGAATACATCGCGTTGCAATTGGTGCATTCCGCGTCCGCGGTCACACTGATTGGTATTTTTAGTATTTTCCAGTAGTTTGAAGACGCTTTATGGACTCACCCTCTTCTCCAATGCACCAATGTAGAAATCGTGTAGAAATGCCATTTACAGCCATGTCGCAGGACACATCGAATACTAAGGGCTCGCGCACACTATAGCTGAAAGCGGAGCTGAAATCGGAGCTGATAGCTGATTTATAAGCTCTGAAAAAACAAACACACTGCACCGGTGCAAGTGCGCACATTGCAGACTGAGCTGAGCTGAAGGCTGAAAAAACTCGCTGAAATCAGCTCAGCTTAGTTAGATCGATCAAGCATGTTTGTTTTTTCAACAAGCTGATTGCTGATTTTGTTCAAGTGTATTGGTTCATAAGTGATCGAAAATGGGCTGCAAAACATTGTTAAGCGAAATTACGGTTAACCCAGCGCTGGGGAATAAGCGGAATTATTAAAAATATTTGAATAATAGTTTTATTTCTATAATTTCTGGAAGGCGATAAATTAAGCAAAAAAGTTTTATTATTTACCATTTTCATATGTCAATAAAAAATATAATATACTATGTCCTCAAGTACAGTAAACGCTCGAAAGACATCACAATGTTTATTTTTATACAAAATAAATATTAATTGAAAAATGTAATAATAATTCGTAAAATAAAAGTAATACGAATACAAACTCAACGGAAATGTGGTTAAAATACACGGAATTTAAAAAAAAAAAAACCAAGAAAACTTCCGTTTGGCTACTGTACGTGCTGTGAAGTAATAATTGACTTCAAAATCTAAACGTCGGAAAAAGGCATGTAAAAAAGGAATAACGGAGGTTTTTTTACACTGGTGCTTCTATGGGGCTTATATGAAAACAGGGCGAACATTTGGTAGAGAAGTTAGTGGAAATTGTTTAAACTTATTTTACAATCAATTCCAATAAAAGGAATATTTAAAATTGTGTGGTGTTGTAGAAAATTGATTTATCAATCGGATAAAATTACGTTTTCAGAGCTGAGGGCCGTAGCTAGTAATATTAAACCAAATATTAAAATACGAGGAAATGTACAATAGAATCGTCAGTAGACTTACGGTATTTTTTGGTATATTTCTGAGGGCTGCCATAGATTTTATCCATAAGACCGCAATAGATCAGGTCACACTGAAACACACTCAAACGAAGCGAAGCGTTGGTAAAAAAGTGACAATAATGTCTGCCGATAACACTTCCTTTTCATCAGCGAGCGAGACCGGTCGTGTTTTTTCTTAACAGTCTGAAAGGTGACTTTTTCCAAGCAACAAAGGCTTAATTAAAAGTTATTGTAAAAATTGGATCATTGTTTATTTCATACAAATCTTCATCAATATATAAATTATTCCTCTTTTCATTTCCCAAAGGAGAGGTAAGTCTTTGGCAATCTGGTTAAACCAGCAAGTATGGCGGACGCCGGTCACTCGGTGTCTGCCAAATTGAAACCCCCTGATCAGGTGGCAAAAAGCGGCAAAATTCAAACCCAAAAAACAATAGCAAAAAACTTCAGTGCTTTGTGTTCAGGTGTGAAAGAGGACATATTCGACAGCTTGACTAACGAAAAGTACCCAGCAAAAAAGATGCGCAAGGAACAAAAAAGCGACAACACCAATACAGACATAAATAACAAAATGCTGATAGACGATGACAGTAACAACATGGTGGAGGCTTCTGACGGTGTGACCGTTCACAATTCTCACACAAATGCCATAAATGGTTTTACTGGAAATACTGAAATGACTAAAACACTGAATAAAAATACTAATCCGATTATAAACCCATCAAATGTAGGTATCGAAAGAGAAACAGTGTTGTATAGTGAGTGCCACATCGGTGATGCGGCTGTACTAGTATCGACTAAGAACAGTACCATCTTCGAAAACAAAAACACCAAAAATGGCTTATTCTTTTTTGAAAATATAAGACACCTTAAAATCAAAGGAATTAAAGAAATCGTAGCTCTTGCGCCTACACTATACAAGATTTATTTTAAGGTTTTCAGCGAAGCAAATGATTTAGTTTTAAATGAGGAGTTAAAAAAAATGAATTTAGTGGTATTTATACCAAAAGACTATGTGGAATCCTATGGAGTAATTAAAGGGGTGCCCCTCGGGGTTTTTCTGAGAATGAAATTATGGATAATATTACTTCTAACATAAAAATTAGGTCAATTGAAAGATTAGCAAGAAGGCAGAAAATTACAACCGATGACAACAACGAAACATTCAAGCTCATACCATTAGAAACAGTCAAAATTGGTTTTGAGGGTTCAGACATCCCAGAAAAGGTATCTCTTTTTGGGATATGTGGGATGAAAGTAAGCATATATGTTCCCAGAGTAAGGCAATGTTATAATTGTGGCAGACTTGGTCACACTTCGACCAGATGCAAATCAGCTAGGAGGTGCTATAAATGCGGAGTCGAGGAGTGCAATGGTCTCAAGTGTATCCTTTGCAATGGGAAAAATCACTCAGCTAGGGACAGACTGATGTGCCCAGTATGGAAAAAGGAGATGGACATTAACAAAATAATGAAAATCAAAAAAATCGCGCGTAAGGAAGTGCTTAGCACTTACTCAATCCATCAAAATTTTTCGCTGTTAGATAATTATGAAAAAAACTATCCAAAACTCGATATAAATGAGGAAAATGTTCAAAACAAAAACGTTAAAGCAAATGAAGTTTTAAAAAAACAAAGTTATGCGAGCAGGTTAGTGCAGAGACCTTTGGTTTCTGCACAAAAACCCCACTATCACTTAGAATCATATACCAGCGATTCTAGTAATCACGTACCATTTTTTGAAAACAAAGAACTAAAAGAAAACAAATTGACCATTCAACAGATGGTTGACATGTTGTCTCGTTTAGTCGACTCAAATGATGTGTCACATCCATCAAAAAAAGTGACCAGTACAAATGATTACAATATGGAACATAATGCAGACAGAAAAATTAACAAACAGAGAGAAACGAACCTTTTTAAAACATCTAAATAAATATGAAATTTTTACAACATAACATTCAATCTATTAAAGCCAATAAAAACGACCTAGTATTCTACTTAAACAATGAAAACTTCGACTTTGCCATTCTGGCTGAAGTTTTCTCTCACGATCTCCGTTTTAGGAAACTAGCCAACTTCAATATGTTAGAAAAACATAGAGAGGACGGTTATGGAGGAGTGGCGATTGCCTACAAAAAAGAATTAAGAGTTAAAAGACTGATATATGAGACAGAGCAAGATATAATTATAGCAAGAACCATCAACAACAAAGATAAATTTCTTATCACCTCAGTATATTTTGAACCTTTGTTGTCTCTTGCATCCTTCAAGCAAGCGATTAACAATTTCCTTGAATATTTAGATGCATTCGGAAAAGTCATAGTTGCAGGAGATTTTAACGCAAGACATACCTTTTCTGGAGACAGAACCAACAGTGGAAAGGGAACTTTTCTCATGCAAGCTATGTCAAATGCTGGCTACAGTCTAGCAAATGACCACAGTCTCACATTCAGAAGACACATCGACTCAACATCAGGGTCTGTACTCGATTTAACTTTTACAAAGTTTTACCTAGGAGGCAGCCACCATCACCCAATAACCTTTGAAACAGCAGGATATCAACACAAACTCAAAACTTTCCTTGCCAAAAACAGGCTACTGAAAAAGCTAAGCCAGTTTGAGGCCGACAAAGATATGGATAATTTAGCGAAGAACATCCAACAGGAAATAAAAGCAGCTACTTATGAAATCAAAAACAAATGTCCAAAATTATGGTGGGACGAGAATTTAGCCAAACTATTCAGGGAGTTTGCAGAGTCGCAGAAGAAGGCAGCTTCAGAACCCTCCTTTCAAAATTATTGTTCTGCTGTTAATCTCAAGGTTAAATGGAAAAAATCTGTTAAAATTGCCAAAAGAACTAGCTATGCCAGGAAGTTAACAGAGTTAAATGTAAAATCGAACTCAAGAGAAGCCTGGAGATTCCTCAGAAATCTAAAAAACTGTCAAGAGAACACCCCAGAAATTTTCGACCCTGACAAAGCTGGGCCATACCTGGAATTCCTTAACGAACAAATAACCTCAGAAGCAAAGGATGTAGACGAAGAAATGTACTCAACCAAGAACAATGAAAATCCTTTCTTTTCCTTGGAAGAGTTAGAGGCTGTGTTAGTCAGAAACAGAAAAACGGCAGGAGGAATAGATCACATCACATACGAGATGCTGAGTGCTCTCAACACTAGTATAAAGACAGAACTTGTACATTTTTACAACCGTCGAGTGGCTATGTGCGATTTCCCAGTCGAATGGAGATCTATCAGAATTGTACCAATACCGAAAAAAACATGGATCTGACTGACTTAAAACATTTTCGACCCATATCTCTCATTTCGGTTCTAGCCAAGACAGTAAATGGCATGGTGAAAGCCAGGCTGGAAAAGCATATACAAGAAAACAAGATTATACCCTACAGATCTTATGCATACCAAAAAAAACAAGTCTGCAGCGATGTGCATAAATGATGTCATCAATGTGGTAGCGGCAAAGAAAAAGAACAAGGAACACGTTACTCTTGTGGTTGTTGACCTCAACAATGCCTACAATTGTGTCAACCTGAAATTCTTAAAAAGACTAATGGAAAATGAGTGTTTTCCTAAAACATACATTGACTGGATCATCAGTTTTATGCATAGCTCGCAAACGACGGTCAACACTTTTTCCCTTTGCGGTCTCGTCACTGACAAAACCGAAAAAGACCACGCAGAAGCAGAACACTTTTTGTCTCTTCGCTTGTGTTATGTGTTTCGGGTTTTCGGTTGAGCCCGACACACGATCGGGTCTCACAATAACAGCTTAGAGAGACACTTTGGTCAAGCGCTCGCAGCAAAAGTGTCTTTAGATGAGCAGAACCCAAAAAGTGTCTGAGTAAAGTGTTTTTAGTTTTTTATTCGTGTTTATGTTTATTTATTCATGTTTTTCGCATCTTTTTGGTTATGTTATTGTAATATTTATACTTATTTGCGAATTTTCTGCAAACTGAAGAGACATGGATATGGATGTATGTATATATGTATGTATGTATATATTTTGTATTAATACGAATTTAGCTTAACCACTAACAATGAGTTAATATTTTCCGCACTTAAAGAGCAACGTTTTTCATTCAAAATATAATGAAGTGCTGAAAAGGCTCTTTCGACCGATACCTGAGTGGCCGGTGTAGCCAGCACCACCTGTGCGAGCGAATTCAAGTGTGGTGATCTTAGCTTCATGTCGTTAAAAAGCTGCAATATATCGGCATTTAATGGTAAACCGCCATTGTTCATAGCAAAGTTCTTCACATCAGTAAAAATTTCGGAAAGTTGTTCAGGAACAGGCTCATTTTGGGTTTGGGACAGTGTCTGACACAATTCACGAAGGCAAGTGATCGTTGCCACAGCCACCACACGTACAAGCACGCATACATACGCAAAAGACACTTTTTTCGTTCGCTCGCGACAAGATGCTCAGTGAAAAACAGGAACAAAAGAGAAGTGAAAAAGTCGGTCTTTGCTTGAGCGAAGAGCGAGTTGAGCAAAAACAGATTTGATCGGGTCTTTTCAGTCCCTTTTCTCAATGTGTTCGTCAATGAGAGGTTTTTATCAGACACGCCGAAATTGTCAACAGTTATTTGCGAGCTATGGTTTTATGTCTATGAGCCTACTGAAAATAGGGGAAGCTGTTCAGGTAGTTCAGGGAGGAATCCCACAGGGCTCTTGTCTGTCGCCCCTCCTTTTTAATGTATACACAAAAAGACTACATCAGATCTGTGATAGAAATACTCATATGGTGCAATTTTCAGATGACTTCGTTATAATCTCTCACAACAGAGAGTTTACTGTAGCGGTTGAAAACCTTAATAAAAAACTAAATGACTTTAACCTTCTATGTAGTGATCTCGGTTTTAGCTTCAATCCAAGCAAATCTGCAGCAATGAATGTAGGAAAAATACAGGTCAGAGCGGTAAATATTTCTGTTAGAAATGTGCCTATACCAAATCGAAAAGATATCCGTTTCTTAGGCAGACTGATTAGCGCAAACATGTCAAATGTCAGTCATGTAAAAATGGTTAAAGAACAAACAAAAAAATTCAACAGACTCCTCCAGCTTGCGACTACTATCAAATCAGGTCTAAAACTTAAAACAAGTACCAACATCTTCAAAGCTTTTATTAGAACAAAACAAGAATATGCTATCACAAGTTTTTCAGACATGGGATCTGGAGCAAGTAAATATATAGAAATAGCGCAAGCTAAAACACTCAGAAGGTGTGTTGGGGTGCCACCTGACACAAGCAAACACGAAATTTTTGTCTTCGCTGGTGTAATGCCACCTGTTTTCAGGAAGAAATGAATGAAAAATGAAGAATGAAGAAATAAAAACTATATTTTATGAGTTTCTGAACAAGTACAGAAAGGACGACTGGAACATTCTATCAACAGATGCCTCAGTTACAGAAAGTACATGTGGCATAGGAATAGTAGAATGGCCTAGTGGAAATATCCAAAAGTACAAAATAGAAAACAGATTATCCTCAGTAGGTGCCGAACTCGTAGGCCTTAAAAAGGCCTGCGAACTATGTCTTAAATATAATTACAAAAAGGCTTTGATTTTAAGTGATGGACTAGGAGCTATTAATTTAATTAAAAATAAGAATACAGACTCGTACCTAGTGAATGATATTCACAACATAATTAACCAATCAGACATTCAGAAACTTGACATTCTATGGGTCCCTGGTCACAAGGGTGTGGCCATCAACGAAAAGACTGACATAGCAGCAAAGGCTGCTACAAGTGAGGGGTTTACAATAAATATAAAATACAGCTACAAGGAGGCTCAAAGAGAAATTAGGAACTTTTTAGTATACAAATGGAATGAGGACTACGGGACGAAGTGTAGGACGAAGGGATCCAGCCTCATAGTCATATTTCCAGACATACCCAGTAAACCCTGGCATTTTTCTCTTAAATGGAATGCTAAAAGCATCAAGACCATTAACAGACTTATGACGGAACACACATACGACAAAGTCTTCCTACACAGAATCAAAGCAATTGACTCAAATATCTGCGAAACGTGCAATGTAACTGAATATGCCGAACACCTGATCTTCGGTTGCCAAAGATTTGCCGGGCTCAGAATATTAATAAAAAAAGAGCCGCTACATCTCAGAGATCTGGCAATCTTCATCAAAACTGCTGACTTAAACTTTTGACCCCTTTTTTCTTCATCATGTTATAAAGTAATTTCAGTTTATTTTCTAAAACAGTTAAGTAATTTTCCTCTTTTTTTTTATATACCGACCTGTCAAACGCGCCAAACTACATCACCAGTATCTGATCAATGTGGCTACAGTGCTACGATCAAAATTCCGATCATCCTTGAGATGATTTAAAACAAAAAAAAAATAATAATAATAATAATAATGTCTGCCGATATAGTGAAACAGTTGAAAGGCACTCGATCCGATGTTGAGGCTGCGGCCACGACAATTAAGCTGAAATTCAAGGAATTCAGCAAGGGCATCGGGATAAACGACGCCTCCTTTCCGCTAAGATATGAGTTGAGCGTGTTGCGCCAGCTGTGTCTCGCCTTGAAGGACAATCTGCACCAGCATGACGATCTCTACTGCGACATTGCGGCCACCGTGGTACCACACGTGGAGCCCTACGAGGAGAAGCCGAGCCTGTGGGAAGCTCATCTAACGAGCCTGCGGTACATACATCGTGAGCTTTGTCAGGAGGTAAGTTGAAGAACCAAATGCTTGCTGGCTGGTATCCTAATTGTACGGGTGCTTCGCAGAACTCCCTGACGGAATGCCAGAAAATGTACGGCCTAGTCCGATCGCAGCCCTGCCGCCTGCAAGGGGAGGCTGACTACAGGTTTTATTTGGACATCCATCTGACGCACTTCAATGGCATTCACTTGCAAATGCAGAAGGAGACGTTGCCCATCGCCGCCACAGATCAACTATATTACGCCTTGGAGGCAATGGGTGTCCTCTTTGACACCATTCGCCAGCGTAAAGTGGCAAAGAATGCGGCTCTCCTGGTCCAGCTGAATGATGCCCTGTTCAGCAAGCGAGGCAAAGCCTTTCTGATGTACCTGAGCGCCCTTCCGCCCGAGAGCACGACGAAAATGTACGACCCGCTTCTCAAGCTCCTGAGCTGCAGCTGGGCCACACCCAGCTCTGAGCTGACTACTCAATTCACGGAGTATCTGGGCCTGGTTCTGGCACTGATGCAGATCGACATGTTTTCCATAGAAGCGCCGCTCGAACAACAACTGGCACTGAAGTTGCTGCGCATTTGTCGCGACCTGTACAAGGACGTCTCTCCGCAGAACTACTCCATCCAGCTCCTCTACTACTATGTCAAGCTGTTGTAAGTGCGCGAGGCTACGGCGGACTTCAAGCGGACTTACATCGATCTGTGCAAGAAGTTCGTCTACTTCTTCGAGCACAAGGGCGCGACGCACGCCAAAGAGCAGTGGTTCATGGACCTGCTGGTGTTCTTCCAGCGCCTGCAGATGCTGCTTCATCAGAGCAGCAACAAGCCTCCCTTAGACATTTTTTGGCAGCAGCTCGAGGGCGACGACAGTCCCGAGGTATACACCGCCCACTTTCAACTGCTGCATGGCTGCCTTGGGCTGACGGTGAACGTAGTGAGGAGTCCGCTGGGGACCAGCTGCTCCAACGAGGCCTGTAAAAGCATTCGCAGGCATTGCCTTCTCTACTTCGGGATGTGCGCCCTGGAAGCTTACGTTAACTGGCAGCCGACGACCGAACAGAAGTCGGACAAGGTACGTCTGCCACAGCTGGAAAACCTTTTACCTAATGAGCTTTCTCTTCAGGCACCCTATAAGCCGCTCTTGGGCATTCTTGGCTACACCAAGAGCATGAAGTGCCTGGGGCCCTCCGCCATGGAGCTAGACAAGCTGGTGCGTCTACTGGCACTCGTGGCCGAAAAGGTAGCGTGTCCCGAACAAATGTCCCTTGTGCTGGCCTTCTTGGAGCCCTTGCAACATCTACGACCGCTCATCACCAGCCAGAAAATGCTTAGTGTGCTCCTGCGAATCTACAAAGCCAGTGTCCACTGCAAGAGCTCCGACATGGCCAACCGTCTGCAGTCCACCTACCTTGCGGCCCAAACGAATCCCTCGCGGTTGCGTTCACAGCTCTTCGTCCACTACCACAATGCCAATAATACGGAGAAGTGCGTCTACGAGTGGCACGAGTCCAGTCCTATGCCCAACCCCCTAACCCCCGCCCAAAAGAAACAGCTATACGATGTGGATCTGTTGGCCGTGCTGCACTTCCAGAGTGCGCGGCCCGTACCCCTGCTGCAGTCGCTACTACGCTGCCGTCACAATGACTACCACCTGGTTCTCCTGGCACGCAAGATGCGCACCGACAGCGAGGTGGTGCGTCAGTGCGAGGAACTGCGCTCCCAGCTGCAAAGCACGGCCCTCAAGCAACCGCTCAGCCGCATGCAACAGCTGGCCATTGGCCATACCAGTATCAGTGTGCTGCTGGAGGCTTTGGAGGCACAGAAGACCAAGTTCTCGTTCAAGGAGACGGCCGAGAACAGCCTGGAGGAGTTAAATGTCAAGAACAACTTGCTGGAGCTCAACATTAAGCGGGAGCATCGCCTGGTGGAGTTGGCTACATCGGCCATCGCTGGCTTCGCGGCCTTCTTCGAACGTGCAGACCAAGAGCCGCTCGGCTGCGACGATACACCAATCGACTGGGAAGCCCTGATCGACGATGCAGTTGCTGCAGCCATGGCTCTGTCCACCATGGGCTACATGGCGCAGGCCGATGAAGCCTGGCTGCTGATACTCAAGATTGGGCAAATGCTGGACGAGAGATTCACCTACCTGCGAGCCCTGACCCACTTCCTGGGACAAGACCACCTGAATTCTAACCAGCAGCTCCAACTCTCCGAGGAGGTGGATCGAGCGCAGGAGCTGCTCGACGATCTGTGGCCTCAGCTCCAAAACGGATGGTTCTCTAAGCGCCAACATACTATAGTGATGCTCTGCCTCTGCCACATGGCCAGCTACTATGCGCGGCAGGACTGTCTGTGCCACGCCCAGCTGCTGTTGCTGCAGGCCGAGGAGCTGCGCGCCCAGTTCGATGAGCGAGTTGGCAAGAGCGACATTGTGCAGATCACAATCCAGACAGTTCGCTTTCGATTGGACTACATGCGGAAGAAGCGGTGCAGCAGCCTGCCTAGGAGGCCGTCGCCCCTGCGACAGCTAGACACGCTGGTCGACAGCGTGCGCAACTACTGCACAGTGTCCAGCGTGGACCTGGGAGCTCTGCAGCTGCTGCTGGCTGACCTCGTGAGGGAGAGCACCGAGTGTGCGGCCAATCGGCTGACCGAGCCGTTTACGCCTTTTACGGCACCACGCTTAACCTGGTGCTGCAGTCGGGTATGGCCCTGCGGACCATTGAGGTGCTCATCTCGTGGCTCTGGATGAACCTGCAGAATGAGTACCTGGACCAGGCGCAGTCCAAGCTGCGCCTCCTGGACCATTTGCTCGCCATCAAGCCGCTTAGTCGAACGCTGGTGGAGCAGACATCGGCCAAATACATCCCCGCAATAGCCGCCAAGGAAGATCTCAAGGCGAATGCCATGAGCGAGCTGACCAGCAACATGCTGCTCATGCAGCTCGTGGAGCCGATAAAGAAGCAGAACCAGCTGGACGTGGCCACACTCAAGTCTCTGCCCATGCACGAGCCAATTCCCACCAGCCATCAGCTGCAGCGCTATGTGAGCAAGCAAGGGATGCCGCCCCATCTACGGGACAGCATGCAGCTGCAATGTATCTACTTTATCGTGGGATGTCTCCATGCCCGCTTCAGCTTCTTGAAAAGGGAGACCGATCAGCTGGACGACTTCTACGTAGGGGCAGGCAATTGGCTGCAGGAGGATCCCGTACGCACCGCCACACTGGGCTCCATGCTCATCGTGCACGAACTCTACCACGTCAACTATCTTCGCTTCAGAAAGAAGCACAAGGAGGCTCTCAGCTATGCGGAGGCAGTTCTCAAATCAGTGCCCCAAACGGCGGACATCAACTATAGCTTCAACCTCATGGTCCAGATGAAGACGGCCCGGTTGGAGCTGCATCTCGTTGGCAAAGCGAGGGCGAAGACCATTAGGCGAGCCCTCGCTTTTAGCACTTCGCCAGAGGATAAACGCAGGAAAGGTGTTGTTGAGGGGACTACCAAGGCAAAATCATCTGCCAGAAAGACGCCCAGGTTCAAGATATACACGGAGCTGGAATTGCGACCACCCATCGGCTGCAGCAACAGCAGCAGCAGTAGCAGCAAGAGCGGCAATGAGAACACGCCACCATCGGATCATGTGGATCTGAATGCCTGCCAGACGATCGAGATAAGCGATGACGATGCTGCTTCGGTTTCAGCTTCGACTCCGGCTCCCTCTCAACTGAAACGATCCCAATCTGTGCCAGCCAAGGCCACAAAGACACGCTCCGCTAGAATTGGTAGCCAACTAAAAGTACCAGAGATCATTGAATTGGACGACACCATGGAAGAGACGCCTTCCACCTCATCGGCAGCCTCAGTGAAGCGGTATCCGACTAGTGATGCAAGGAGCACTCGTGCCCGCAACAGGCAACTCGAGGAAACGCCAGCGACCACGCGGGGACGACCACGTCGGAAGGTACCGGAGCCTGCACCCCAGCAGGAGACAGTCAGCCTTAGGCGGCGGCAAAGGAACTGATCAGAACTGACACTTGCATAGGCTTATAATAGTTTATAGTTAATATTTTTTTGTAGGTTGTCCTTATTCCATTTGATTGTGTATTTATAAACGTTATGGCAAGGAGATCGACCTTCCAGAGAATGTCTAAAATGTTCTTATTGCTTGAGCACGCGTATCAGCGAACTCTTGCAGATGTCCTGGACCCACCGACCAAGCTGAATCCGATTCTGTCCGTGGTCGAAGAAGCCAGCGCCCGACTTGCAGCCCTCCTGCAGCCAACTCTCCCACATAGCGCTTTCCGTTTGCTGAACACAGACGAAACATATGGATCGACGAGGATTCTACTGAACTTTCATTCTGTTAGAGGACTCACCCGAGAAGAGGACGCCCCGTCCGTGCATGGCATCCTGGAGCCATTCCCCACATAGACGCGTCTGTCCGCATACCAATGTATGCCGCGTCCTTGCCGCTTGTTCATCTGCCACTGACCAAAGTAGACGGATCCATCGTCGTAGTACTGTTTTCCCTCCCCGCTGCGCTTGTCATGGCGCCAATGACCCACATAGAGGCGATGCACCTGGCCATCAGGGGACTACCGCCGCATGGATCCGTAGCCATGACGTTGGCCCCGCTGCCACTGGCCCTCGTACACCAATCCACGACGGCTCGATTTCACTCCATAGCCGTGGTGTTGGTTCCTCAGCCACTTGCCCTGATAGCGGCCATGTCCTCCGGCAGGATAGCGCAGGCTTCGAACACCATTGCCGCCACCAGCATGGCACGACATGTTGCAGACAACTGAGCCCCAGCCCCGCTTTGGGTTTGTCATCTGTGCTCTTCTTTCGTGTCCTGGGGTGCGTGCGGTGTCCCTTTTCTAATCAACCCCAACCATGTGTCCTGGCTCCGTTTGCCCCCATCCAAAAACTTTCGTTAGCTAGTCGCTCTTCCAGTCGCTCCTGGCACGCAAGCCTAACGACCTGATGGAAGTCAGGCGGGGGGAACGGCAATAGAAAATCGCTTGCTTCGTTTAAATATAGGTAGAAAAAAATCGTTTAATCGTACGTGTATAAATTACAGCGCAATTTCGCTTACATATTCGCCTATCAATATCAAAATTTGGGCTAACACGATCTGGTTCGGTTCGAATTATTGGGTTCTTACACACTACGTGGGCGAGGGAAGACTGCGCTATGGATGAGGTCTGGGTCTGACATCGCGAGCGATGGCATACCACTAAAATACAATACAGATATAAGCGGACGCGCCAACTAGTTACAACAAATATTCAAGCTAATATTGAGGAATATTTAGTCAACACAGTGGTTTAAACTTGAAAGTAGTATTGCTTTAGCTTGGGTCTTTCATCATTGCATGCGATGAGTACACAGGGGTTACGATGTGTAAAGGTCTTGAGCTTAAAGAAACATTGCTCGGGGCACAATCCTTTAGAATATACGTACTCATACTGTTTTTGTATAATAAAAATCTACTGCCTTCTGCGTATCACAATTTGCATCAACTACAAATTTACAAAATATTCACTTATTTAGTCTGAGGATTGACGGCGAGGCCTCTGGCCCACTGCCGTCAGTGTCTTTTCTTTTCGTTTTCGTTAAGTTTTCAGAGAAGGATCGCCGAGATGGTTTATTGCTTCGTGGGATCCTCGCGCGATTGATACTGCTAAACGATGTCGCCGGCGGCACCGTAGTGGATGCCGTTATTGCGATTATGGTTGTTATGGTGCTCGAGGTGATCCTGTTCCATCTGCTCCTTGAGGATCTCCAGCTCCCGTATGCCGGAGACCGTCACCTCGTACTTGTGCGTCACCAGAGACCGATAGAAGTGTATGGCGAAAGCAAGGAAGATAATCATCACGGGTATCAGCACCACGCAGGCCGACCAGGCCGCCGGCGGGCTCAGATCATAGAACTTTACCCAGCACAGTATGGCTATCTCCAACAGGAATAGGATCAACCCCAGCAGCGTCGAAAATGCCCACGCCGTCTCAATGTACCAGTGCAGGCGCTCGTGCGCCGACTCGTGCACCAGGGAGATGCTGTGCAGGTTGCACACTACCTCGATGTTCGGCAGGATGCAGGTGCTAATCATCAAAGCCAGCATATGCACGGCCACCAGCATAGTGGTGCAGATCGCAAACGCCACTAGCATTCCGGGCGGAACCTTTGTGTCGTGGTCCAGCTGCACCATCGCCACCTGTGGGGGGACGCAAAAGAGCAGAGGTCGGGAGATTAGTGAGAGTCGTGGATGGGCTACGGGTTACTCTGCCAAGATCGCCGCTCTCAGGAGGCAATGCTCCTTCTATTATTATTATTAGCCATCTTTCTCAACATTTTGGCAAGTGTTGCTGGCGCGAGCAGATTTGTTTATATAATAAGTATCTAATTGGGTTAATTTATCTGATCTGCCCCTCTCTCACCTGCTACCTAGGTGCACAAACAATGTTTTAAAGAAAACAGTAAATAAATATGTTGTTGCAAAAACGACATTCCAAAAATCAAGAGATTGTTAACGTAGATTAATTCTATAATATTCATCTTTCGATTTTATAATAGAATTTGACGTTGGCTATCAATGAATATGGTGGGAATCCGCCTTCTGTCAGCGAGATCTATTGCCTGTGTGGAGATAATGTTTTTTATCCCCAATCGGCCGACTAATTATTTCGAATTAAATAAAACTCGGCGCAGAAATAAAATTACGATATGTTCTTTAATGCGTGACATCCAAATTGCAAGTGTGGCTTGCCTGCCCTTTACATTGCCGCTCCGATCGCTAAGCGCAGCTTCGCTCGGCCGACGTCGGTAGGCAGACGCAAAGCGGAGATAGCGAAGAGCGAGCTGGCAGAGAGCGTTTAGCAGGGCAAGCAAGCGCAAAGCTTTAACAAACAAATGAGTGACATAGACATAAGTAACAAACAAAATAAGCGGCTGAGGGCCAAGAATTAGGTGCTATTTGGCAAGCAGCTAATCGGCTGGGTTCTGCTCCGAACATTCACCCCCCGTTGGAAGGCAAAGGCTTTCAACAGATCCATCCTGAAGGGGCAGAACCGCTATTTTTCCAACGGCCCTCTTGAAGATGCTTGCTTGGGCGCAGCTGGCGGCTACGCTGGGATGATCGTCGAACGCAGCAATCGGCGCTTCTTTACGAAGGCGGCTTGTCGTGATTACGTCTTGATCATCGGGAACCTCTGTAATTGCATAGAATGGCAGGAAATTTGGCAATGTAGAAATTGTTGAAAGTTGAATTTCATTTAGCGTGGATATGTAGGTTTTTAATATATGGAAAAGTTCGCGCTGCAGTTCCTGATTCTCCGATCGCAGTTTTTTCCACTTGCACCTGGCACTCGAGCAGCTGCTTCCTGCATTGCTGCTCTAAGTTTTGGTACTCCAGCGTTGTGGGTCGAAAATCGTCACGAGGTATTTTCAAAAGCGGCTAAAGCTGCACGCTTATTCTCCGAGCTATCAATGCTTTCTGATACTATCCAACCAAGTTTAGTCTCCTGCAATGTTGGCAATTGGGCTGATAGTCGAATCTGTCCGACGCACTTTAAATCGAAGAACAAACCAGAACCTATCAACAGATCGATACGTTGGGGCTTGGAGAAATTAGGATCAGCTAGTTTTAGATTATTCGGCATTGGCCAATCCTTTGCGTCTACGCCGAAGTTAGGCTACATTTCCGTAATTGAGTTGGTGACAATTGCAGCGAAGGAAGCTCGATAGCTTGCGTCCTGGGATTGTACAACTATATGTACAGACTTGCTCGAAGGTAGAATGGAATCTCCGATTCCAGAGATGTGAACATAAGACGAGCGATGATCCAACTGCAACCGATCAGCAAGTCTAGATGTTACAAAATTTACCTGTGATGCAGAATCCAAAATGGCACGACATGGGATAAGTGCTCCATAACGATCTGTTACATGGACGAGGGCAGTAGGTAGCAACACGTTCTGGCTAGGCTGAGATTTCTGGATCGAGGGGGGAGGGCTAGAACACCCGCTTGCTAGAAGCACAGTCGCGGCCTCTTGCTGGATCGATTCCTCGGCTGGTGAAGAGGAAGATGAAGCACCAGTTCCCGATGGAATGTGGAGTAGCGTGTGATGTTTGGCCTGGCAATGCCTGCACAGTCCTGACCTGCACCTCTTCAATTCATGGCCTTTGTTGAGGCAGTTCAAACACAAGCGGCTCTTCTTTGCTTCTTTGTATCGTTCAAACGCAGAGAGATTCAGGAATGCCTGACATCTAGATATGTAATGCTCGGAGGAATTGCAATGGTTACATATGGGGTTAGGATGGTCGTTACTGGAGGTGATAAGGGTGACAGGTTTGTCTTCTCCCACCTGTTGACTAGGACTTGTTGCCATGGCTGATCCCAAATTCTCCAGCATCCGACATCTCGCTTCCAAAAATGAGGCCATGCTTGACCACCGAGGCAATCCTGACGTCGGCAAGTTCTCTTCCCATTTCTCCATTGTTTTGTGGTCCAGTTTCGTGCCTATGATGAAGATCAGCAACCCATCCGAAATCTCCTGCGGGGTCGCCAAGGTCTGAAGTGCACGCAAGTGCGAATTGATTTTGTCGCTGAGCGCGCGCAAGCGGATAGCTGAGCCCTTCTCCACCCTTGCAGCCCGAAAATAGCCTTGACGTGTGCCTGAAAATGTAACAGTTTATTATCGAATCGCAACATTAGCAAATTCAACGCCTTGTCGTAATTCTCCTCAGAAAGTTCCAAGGAACGAATCGTATCCAGCGCAGCACCATCTAGACATCCATGAAGATATTGGAATTTTTCGATGATTGGTATACGATGGTCTTTGTGCACCATTGTCGAGAACATCGAGTGGAATTCGGGCCAATCCATGTAGTTCCCCCCGAATCGCGGAAGCTGCAACTCGGGCATTCGAGAACGGCCTATACTATTATAGGCGAACAACGACGAATTCCCCTCGAGAGTATGCCGAGCCGTTGAATTGGCAACATTTACCATGCGAGCAGCCATCAACTCCCGCGACAGCCTGGACCTAACCTTGACATAAACATTCGAAAAGTCCAGCCGGGCATCATGGGCTAACTACAGGAAATCCAGCCTTTCAAGGCTCGTTTGAGCGGCATCGAAATCCGCATTCATTCGCTCGATCTGCTCTAAGCGAGCTTGAAGTTCTGCCTCATCTAACTCGGCAAGCTCTTCCTTGGTGAGAAAGCGATCCATGTGCTTGTAGAAATCTACATCACTCGGCATTGCTGCGCTCGCGACATTGGTAGGCTCAGGTGCTGCCATGTTGAGGTTTTAAAAGAGTCACTCAGCACGACCGAAAAAGACACCCTGTATACGTATAAACGTGGGAACCGAAAGCAAAGGGATTACAGCTAATGCCTTTAGCTGTGCGAGCTGTCCGATTCCGCTTTGTACTCCGCTTGTGTGTATTAGTGAGTTCGCTGCACTGCCTACCGCACTGCACTGACCGAATTGTCGCGACAGAGAAATTAATAGCCAGCAATGCGTGTATGTAGGTGTATGTAAGTGTGTTTTAGCACCGAATTGTGCTTAACCGCCGAACATTTGCGAGGGCTAACGAATGTCGATCGCGAATGATTATTAATTGACACTGCAACTCAGAGCAGCAGAGCAAAAGAAACGAGGGGGAACGTTGTGAGTTGCTACGGACACCGCAACTCTACAGTTATACCCGATACTAAGTCAGTATGGCTCTCCTCCGGCAGATGCCGCTAATATTAAACGACACGACATAGAGTGCGTGCGAGAGAGACAGAAAATCAGTCTGAGCGTGACGTCACGCGCTGCGTAGCCACTGAAAATTGATTTGTTTCCTTTGGCTATAAAAATTATCTGATCTGATCCAGATTCAGCAATCAGATAGATATGGTCGTTATCTATGATTCTGCGTTTTTAGTTTTCTCGAATCTGCAATATTGTGCATGCAACAGACTTTCGTCCTTTGTGTTGGCGGAAGGGGGTGGGGCGAAATTTTGAGAAATACGTTTTAGAGTGAGATCTATCAAAAGCCGGCTGCAAGGTAAAGTAGACATCTCCCAGGAGGAGAAGGTCAAGCTAGCCTGGGCCGAGCAGCGAGTAGAGGAGGGCCGACTACATTACGCCCAGATGCCACAGATGAGGGCGTCGAATGGCGAATATGCCAATAAGGTGGAGGAGATGATGGCCACCAAGAGGCAACGCTCGACTGAGAGTGCCATTAAAGACACTCCGGCGAGCAAGCGGCAACGCGGGCCCAAGAGTGCAGCCCCTCCACCGAAAGTGGCCAAGAAGCCATCGAAATCGAACGCGAAGGTCAGCGATGTGACCAAACGATATTTGATCGTGGCACTCATCGACCGGAGCGAGGAAAACGGCAAGATGTCAGCGGCATCTCGTCGACGCACTGTTTGCACACATGGAAGAAGACCCCGCGGCCCCTATGCCCACGTTCGATGGTTCTGGGTGGCTAAATGGGGTTAAGATCCTAAAGTGCAACGACGATCCAACCCTAAGGTGGCTGACGCGTACGGTCTGCCAACTGGAGGCGATGTGGGAGGGGGCCAAGCTGGAGGTTGTGGACCGGGAGCTTATCCCGTCCAAGCCTAAGGCGAAGGTACTCTTCCCATCACAATCCAGGGAGACCGAGCGCTGAAGCTCCTTCAGCGGCAAAACGCGGACGTGCCAACGACCGATGGGAGGATCCTACACATTGGTAGCCCTCTACCCAACGAGGGGGGCCAATGTGTGATCCTCCAAATAAACAAGGAGGCAGAGGATCTGCTGTGTCCCAAGTTCGGGAAGATGGCGTGGGGCATGGGTAGCGTCTACCTGCGCCTCAAAAAGCGCCACCCTGAGGACAAGGACGCGCATACCCTGCAGGTAGGCGAGGTGGAAAAGGACTTAGGTCTCGAGTCCATCGTGGAGGCCGCCCAGGGTCTTGCGCTTGAGGACGAAGACGAGAAAGACGGTGACCTGACGTTAGTAGTCAACCCGTCGGATGCAAGTTAGCCAGCCACCCATGCTGAGTGTGCTGCAGCTAAACTTGCATAAAAGCAAGGTAGCGTCGGCGGAGCTCCTCATCGCCATGGAGCAAGGGCTCGCCGACATAGCTCTAGTCCGGAGCCCTGGATTGCGACAGGCAATTCAGTGGCCGGACTAAATCCCAACCTGTTCTACGCAACATCGGTTTTTTTTTTTTTGTTTTTTTTAATTTTATTTTATTAGAAATCAGCTTTACTTATACTATGATCTAATATTAGTGATATTTACATTGGCTTACTACATATTATAAGAGTTTAATGATTAGGTTTATATATACATTTTAATGATGTGTTATTCAGCAAATTTTTTTATTTTTTATGTTCAATGGGTGGAGACGTTTGAGTCTGCGTGGGATTTGGGGGTGCAGTAATCCTCTAGCTGTTTCATTTGGATGGTTAATGAGCCTATCGTTGTATCGACTGCTATGATGGTTTATTTGATCTCCAATTTTTGGGATGAGGAGATCTCTTTCCAGCATTGTGGTCCGAACAAACCACGGGGCACCTGTCATCGCCCTTAGAGCCTTCGCTTGCATGACTCTGATTTTATTCAGATGCGTCTTCGCTGCACATCCCCAGACTTGAATGGCATATGTCCATATAGGGATTATAGTTGCCTTGTACAATATGACTTTATTGCGTAGGGGAAGCTTACTTTTTGAGTTCATGAGCCAGTGCAACTTTTTGAGTTTGTTTTGACATTTGATGACTGTAGCTCTGATATGCGGTCCCCAAGTTAGGCTTTTATCGAAGTGGACACCGAGGTAGCAGTGACTGCTCTTGCGCGGAATTATATTTCCGTTGAAGGTTAGGTCTGGTGGGTGCTTGCTTCTTAAAGTAAAATTTACGTTAACTGACTTTGTTTCGTTAATTGTGATGTTCCATTTTTTTGCCCATTTTTCCACGGATTCGAGGTAGATTTGAAGTTGTTCAGCAACGGCTCTGTACGCAACATCGGAAAGCAGGAACAGAACCTTCGTACTCGTACGAAAGGGAATCCATTCTTACCTTATGTCTCATTACAGCACGGATGACCTGACGGTTGTGATGCTGGAAAGCGAGGAAAAGCGCCTTCTGGTGGCTTCCTGCTACATGGCTCACGACAGACCCGCACCACCCGACGAACTCAGGAGCCTGGTGACAGAAGCCGGCACCAAAAACTATCAACTCGTCATCGGGACGGATGCCAATGCCCACCACAATGTGTGGGGAAGCACCGACATCAATGATAGAGGTGAGTCACTCTTAGACTTTATACTTTATACTAATCTATATATAGCAAACGTCGGGAGGAGCACACCTTCGTAGGTCCGACTTCATCCAACGTGCTAGACCTAACACTAGCAACGCTATCTAGCTGGAGGGTCCTTGAAAGACCCTCCTTCTCAGATCACAAGTACATTCAGTTTAAGTGCGACTTCAAACATTCTTCGAAGGTAATAGTCTATAGAAACCCCCGGAATACAAACTGGGAAAAGTTTAAAAAGACAGTTACTTCGAAGCTCGCGAGTCTGGGCACAGTGAAATCCGCGGAGGACATAGAGAAGTCTCTAGAGACCCTATCCAACGCGTTGCTGGACGCCTACCACACATCGTGCAAACCCTCGAGGACGAAGAAGAGGTCCAAGCCACTCTGGTGGAGCCGGATCTCTCTCTTCAAAGGGACAACCTCAAGGAATTCTTTAAGATCGCCAACAAGCGAACGAAGGGATCGTCTATGAGGAATACAGACTCCTACTCAGGAGCTACAAGAAGGAAATACGTAAAGCACAACGGAACTCGTGGAGGACCTTCTGCTCCAACATCGAGAAAGTACCAGAAACCTCACGGCTACGGAAGCTGCTCTCTAAGCAGCCTACCATACAAAGCCAATTAAAGCTAGATGACGGACAGTGGACAGAGGGCAGTGACGAAGCCCTAACAGCACTAATGGAGGAACATTTCCCTGGTTGCACCGAGGTCGCTGATGCCAAAGAGCACCAGGACCTAGCAACCGAGAACAACACCCCCAACAGATTTGTTAACCACCAAGCGAATCCACTGGGCAATAGACTCCTTTGCGGGCACAAAAGCACCAGGACTTGACGGGATATTCCCAGCCATGATGCAGGTGACCAAAGAGGCGATTACCCCATGGCTCTCCGCAATATTCACAGCTTGTATAAGTACTGGCTATATCCCTATCCAATGGAGAACCTCGAGAGTTGTCTTCCTCCCAAAGGCAGGAAAGTGCAGCCATGCGAGTCCCAAGGACTATAGACCGATAAGCCTTACCTCCTTTATATTAAAAACGCTAGAAAAGCTGCTGGACTTACACATCAGGAATGAGGTAGGGGGACTGATGTCAACCAACCAGCATGCCTATACTAAAGGGAAATCGGTGGAGACCGCACTACATTCGGTAGTAGCTACCATTGAGAAAGCCCTTCACAATAAAAAGTATGCACTGGAGTATTCGTGGACATCTCCGGAGCATTCAACAACGTGGATACGGAAGCAATAACAAATTGCCTGGTAGCAACTAATACACACCCAGCAATCAACCTGTGGATAAGGAACCTCCTAGGCTGCAGACGGGTGCAATCAGAGTGGGGCACCGCTTCCATGGTGAAAGAGGCACACATGCCTCCACACCCCAGGGTGGAGTCCTGTCGCCCCTCCTGTGGAATCTGGTGGTCGACGACCTCATCAAGAGATACGAAAGAAGGCCCCAATAATAACAGCTTATGCGGACGACATAAGCATACTTATTACGGGTGTTTGCCCATCGACCCTCAGCTCACTAATGCAACGAACACTCAGGAGATACGCGAGTGGCGGAAGAAGTAGGACTCAGTATCAACGCGGACAAGACGGACCTCATCCTCTTTACCAAGAGGTACAAGGTACCGATATGGACCCCCCCGAAGATCAATCAAACTAGGCTAACCCCAAAAACACAAGTCAAATACCTGGGCACAGTACTGGATAGTAAACTGGCATGGAAACCCAATGTATTGGAAAGGGTGAAGAAGGCACCATTGCGCTTTATGCATCCAAGAAGATGCTCAGCAGCACATGGGCCTATCTCCGGCTCTGATGCATTGGATTTACATCTCGGTGGTGCGACCAACTCTGCTGTATGGAGTCTTAGTGTGGTGGCAAGCTACTGGAAAGAAAACGTATCATAAGCTTATGGAAAGGACTCAGCGACAGGCTTTGCTCTGTATTACAGGGCGCTGAGGTCAACCCCAACAAAAGCACTCGAAACCCTACTTGGAATCGAACCGCTAGACATCCACGCCCGTCTGACTGCAGGAAAGGCAGCACAACGCCTCATCGCTTCAGGAAATATGTCGCCACAAGAATACGGGCATAGTTCAATTGGAAGGGAAATGAAACAGATCAACTGATTTACATGACCCCCCAAACATGCCTCGACGTAAAAAAACAACTGCATCCTTGGACCTGAAGACTGGAAAATCGGAAGAGACCAAACGGAGCACCTCAATATATATACGGACGCTCCAAGATGGACGGAGGAGTAGGAGCGGGCCTATACTGTACAGACCCTGAGATAAGGCTGTCATATAAGCTACCGGACCATTGTAGCATATTCCAGGCAGAGTTTTTGCCATCAGGAAAGCAGCAGAAGTCGCTCTTCTCACTGAAAGAGCACACGATGCGGTCAACCTATTCGTCGACAGCCAAGCGGCGATAAGATCCATGCAGTCGTCCGCAGTCAGTTCCAGAAATGTCTTGGCGAGCAGGGAGCACTAGATACCCTAAGCACGACAAAGTCAGTGCGGATCTACTGGATTCCCAGCCACCAGGCATCGAAGGGAACGAGACGGCGGACGTACTAGCTAAGAAGGCGTCGGCTGGCGAATACGAGAACCGAGAACTTGCCTGTCTCCCTCAGAACGCTGCAAAGCGATCTAGAAAAGCAGGCCGGATCACAAACCGAATGTAGGTGGAGGAGTACCACCGCCTGCAGAACCTCGAAAATCATGTGCAAGGAACTCAATGACAAACTCAGCCACTACCTGCTGCACCTACCACGGAAGGACTGCAGATTATTAGTGGTAATATAAACGGACACTGCCTGGCTGCGGCGCATGCGACAAAGCTAGGAATCACAATCAGAGACAGTTGTAGGAAATGTGACGAACCTGGGGCAACCGAAACCCTAGAACATCTCATCTGCAACTGTTCCTGCTCTCTTAAGGGCAAGGAGGAGATACCTGGGCGCCCCAGTGCTGCATCACTGGAAGATGCCTCCAAGAGGACGCCACAGCAACTACTGGCCTATGCGAAAAATACCTCGATCCTCGAGGACTTCAAAACCCACTAACACACTGCCGCGACGGTTCATACATTGATGCTGATTCAAGAATATATATACTTTATGGGTCGAAAACGATTCCTTCTGGACGTTACACACATCCATTTTCACCACAAATCTAATATACCCCAATACTCATTTTGAGTATCGGTATAATTACGTTATATTTTTAAACTTTCAGCTTTTTCAATGTTTTGCGGTCTACACAATTACTGCTAAGAACTTTTAACTAAACTCTTAAGTCATTCCTTCTTTGAATGTAGATAAGTTAAGCGAAAATCTACTTTCCCCTCCCAATTCGCGGGTAAACGAACGCAAGTCCGGCCCGCAGTTTACAGCATTTTCATTGTTATCCATCTCTCTAGCCTTACCTTACCCTCTATATGTATCCTATTATATATCTCTCTATTCACTTCACCCCCGCCACACATACTGTTAAGTAAAACGAAATGTTTTTTCATTGATTGTGGCACATCAAACTACATAAGCGCATGTGTTTTAGAACGGAATTTTCTTTTAATAAACAAATACGAGTATGCAACAATTACAATTAACGAAGGGCCCACATTTATTTAGCCATAATCCATTCGAAATGTACATACATTTCTCAGATGTGTTTTGTACAATCCCCCGCCCCATTGAAATTGAAATACATTTAACTAAAGAATTTAATCTGCATTTTTGTTATTTCGATTGTTAGTGTTTAATTACTAACCATACAGAATATACTCGTAGGTGTGCCAGTTCATACACAGGACGTGAGCCCACGCTGTTTTCTCCGCCTTTCCCGTCCGCTTGCCGTCGGTACCTCCTCCGCCGATGATTCCGCCGTAGCTCCTCGCGCTCTCGGAGGTCCAAGGATGTGCTCTTGGTTGGACTGTGGCAGCCACTGGTTGTCCTGCTGCGGGTCATAGCCATTTTCGATTCACGCCCACGGGAAATAATGTCAGCAACCCTCCCATTCATACGCCGCCGAATCAAACGCTGGATCAGCTTCGAGCCGCGTAAGTTAATCAGTATACATATGTAATTGTCGATAATTTTAAAATATATCTTCCTTCACAGAGAACTTACGAGTATATACCCTACGCTTTGCCAAATCGAGCCGTACTCGATTTCCCCCTACCAGATGGAGTCCTATCCAAGCATTATTCGAGACAGACCGAGGCCCATCCCAGCAGGACACAAGCGCACCCCTTGCAAGATCCGAACCCAACAAGCCATCGTCATCCTTCGATCTGGCCATCGATAACAAGGACTTTGACTATGGAACCAAGGAGGAGTAGATAGATATAGTTGTTGTTAGGTTTAAGGATATATGTATATATATATTTAGATAGTATATGCAAATGTTTTCCACTTATATATTTATTTATACTAAGCTAAGTTTCGATGAATAAAATTATTGAAAAATCATCCTTGTATGGGGGAGAAAACTAAATATTTTTGATGGGGGAAAGTGTCCTTGATCCTTGATAAGCACTCCATTAAATCAGGGACATTTTTCCGATCACAGGAAGCAGTCGCACGCCTATATCGGCCCACAAATAGCCTAGAAAACTAAATGTGTAATGTTGGGGTTGCTGGAGTCCTTACCGAAGGATCAAGGAGATTTGTTTAATCCCGGCGGGCAATGGCACGCAAATATCTATAGCAAATATCCTTGACCCTTGGTCCTTGATACGGAATGCATTAGATTAAGGAAGCAATTCCGGCTACGGCTACGGCTAATGGTCAAGGATATTTGCTCCATACATATATATCTTGTTTTCTCGCTTATCTGTGAGCCGATCTAGGCGTGCCACGGCCCTCCGGGATCAGAAAAATCTTCTTGATCCTTCGGTAAGGACTCCAGCAACCCCAACATTACACATTTTCTAGGCTATTTGTGGGCCGATATAGGCGTGCGACGGCTTCCTTTGATCGGAAAAAAGTCCCTGATTCAATGGAGTCCTTATCAAGGATCAAGGACATTTTGCCCAATAAAAAATATTTATTTTTCTCCGCTATTTGTGAACCAATGTGGGCGTTCCACGTTGTTTTGTAATCTGGATAGTTTCCCCGGTAGAGGATACAGCAAGGATTGTGTGGAGATAATGTTTTTTATCCCCAATCGGCCGACTAATTATTTCGAATTAAATAAAACTCGGCGCAGAAATAAAATTACGATATGTTCTTTAATGCGTGACATCCAAATTGCAAGTGTGGGGTGTCTGCCCTTTACATTTACGCTCCGATCGCTAAGCGCAGCTTCGCTCGGCCGACGTCGGTAGGCAGACGCAAAGCGGAGATAGAGAAGAGCGAGCTGGCAGAGAGCGTTTAGCAGGGCAAGCAAGCGCAAAGCTTTAACAAGCAAATAAGTGACATAGACATAAGTAACAAACAAAATAAGCGGCTGAGGGCCAAGAATTAGGTGCTATTTGGCAAGCAGCTAATCGGCTGGGTTCTGCTCCGAACATTCACCCCCCGTTGGAAGGCAAAGGCTTTCAACAGATCCATCCTGAAGGGGCAGAACCGCTATTTTTCTAACGGCCCTCTTGAAGATGCTTGCTTGGGCGCAGCTGGCGGATACGCTGGGATGATCGTCGAACGCAGCAATCGGCGCTTCTTTACGAAGGCGGCTTGTCGTTATTACGTCTTGATCATCGGGAACCTCTGTAATTGCATAGAATGGCAGGAAATTTGGCAATGTAGAAACTGTTGAAAGTTGAATTTCATTTGGCGTGGATATGTAGGTTTTTATACCCGATACTCAAAATGAGTATTGGGGTATATTAGATTTGTGGTAAAGGTGGATGTGTGTAACGTCCAGAAGGAATCGTTTCCGACCCCATAAAGTATTTATATTCTTGATCAGCATCAACAGCCGAGTCGATTGAGCCCTGTCTGTCTGTCCGTCTGTCCGTCTGTCCGTCCGTCCGTCTGTCCGTCTGTCCGTCTGTCCGTCCGTCCGTCTGTCCGTCCCCTTCAGCGCCTAGTGCTCAAAGCCTATAAGAGCTAGAGCAACGATGTTTTGGATCCAGACTTCTGTGATATGTCACTGCTACAAAAATATTTCAAAACTTCGCCCCGCCCACTTCCGCCCCCACAAAGGACGAAAATCTGTGGCATCCACAATTTTAAAGATACGATAAAACCAAAAACGCAGAATCGTAGAGGATGACTATATGTTCTAGAGTGTAAAATCTCAACCAGATCGTATAATTATTATAGCCAGAATCAAGAAAACAATTTCATTCTTTCTCGCTCTGTCTTTCTCTAACACACAGGTTTCATGGTCGGCTTTGCCAATTGCAAAATATGAGTTCAAGGATCTCAGAACCTATAGGAGCCAGAGCAACCAAATTTGGTATCCACACTCCTGTGATATCGGACCTTGACCGTTTCGTGTCCAAATTTCGCCACACCCCCTTCCGCCCCGCAAAGGACGAAAATCTGGGGCATCCACAAATCTCAGAGACTATTAAGGCTAGAGTAACCAAATTTGGTATCCGCACTTCTGTTAGATCTCACTATAAAACGTATATCTCAGAATTTCGCCCCACCCCCTTTCGCCCCCACAAAGGACGAAAATCTGTTGCATCCACAATATTGCAGATTCGAGAAAACTAAAAACGCAGAATCATAGATAATGACCATTTCTATCAGACTGCTGAATCTGGATCAGATCGGATTATTTTTATACCCAAGAGGAACAAATCAATTTGCACTGGCTACGCAGCGCCCGACGTCACGCTGAGACTGATTTTCTGTCTCTCTCGCACGCACTCTTTGTCGTGTCGTTTAATATTAGCGGCGTCTGCCGGAGGAGAGCCATACTGACTATGTATCGGGTTCAACTGTAGAGTTGCGGTGTCCACAGCAACTCACAACGTTCCCCCTCGTTAATATATGGAAAAGTTCGCGCTGCAGTTCCTGATTCTCCGATCGCAGTTTTTCCATTTGCTCCTGGCACTCGAGCAGCTGCTTCCTGCATTGCTGCTCTAAGTTTTGGTACTCCAGCGTTGTGGGTCGAAAATCGTCAATAGAGATGCACGAGGAATTTTCAAAAGCGGCTAAAGCTGCACGCTTATTCTCCGAGCTATCAATGCTTTCTGATACTATCCAACCAAGTTTAGTCTCCTGCAATGTTGGCAATTGGGCTGATAGTCGAATCTGTCCGACGCACTTTAAATCGAAGAACAAACCAGAACCTATCAACAGATCGATACGTTGGGGCTTGGAGAAATTAGGATCAGCTAGTTTTAGATTATTCGGCATTGGCCAATCCTTTGCGTCTACGCCGAAGTTAGGCTACATTTCCGTAATTGAGTTGGTGACAATTGCAGCGAAGGAAGCTCGATAGCTTGCGTCCTGGGATTGTACAACTATATGTACAGACTTGCTCGAAGGTAGAATGGAATCTCCGATTCCAGAGATGTGAACATAAGACGAGCGATGATCCAACTGCAACCGATCAGCAAGTCTAGATGTTACAAAATTTACCTGTGATGCAGAATCCAAAATGGCACGACATGGGATAAGTGCTCCATAACGATCTGTTACATGGACGAGGGCAGTAGGTAGCAACACGTTCTGGCTAGGCTGAGATTTCTGGATCGAGGGGGGAGGGCTAGAACACCCGCTTGCTAGAAGCACAGTCGCGGCCTCTTGCTGGATCGATTCCTCGGCTGGTGAAGAGGAAGATGAAGCACCAGTTCCCGATGGAATGTGGAGTAGCGTGTGATGTTTGGCCTGGCAATGCCTGCACAGTCCTGACCTGCACCTCTTCAATTCATGGCCTTTGTTGAGGCAGTTCAAACACAAGCGGCTCTTCTTTGCTTCTTTGTATCGTTCAAACGCAGAGAGATTCAGGAATGCCTGACATCTAGATATGTAATGCTCGGAGGAATTGCAATGGTTACATATGGGGTTAGGATGGTCGTTACTGGAGGTGATAAGGGTGACAGGTTTGTCTTCTCCCACCTGTTGACTAGGACTTGTTGCCATGGCTGATCCCAAATTCTCCAGCATCCGACATCTCGCTTCCAAAAATGAGGCCATGCTTGACCACCGAGGCAATCCTGACGTCGGCAAGTTCTCTTCCCATTTCTCCATTGTTTTGTGGTCCAGTTTCGTGCCTATGATGAAGATCAGCAACCCATCCGAAATCTTCTGCGGGGTCGCCAAGGTCTGAAGTGCACGCAAGTGCGAATTGATTTTGTCGCTGAGCGCGCGCAAGCCGATAGCTGAGCCCTTCTCCACCCCTTGCAGCCCGAAAATAGCCTTGACGTGTGCCTGAAAATGTAACAGTTTATTATCGAATCGCAACATTAGCAAATTCAACGCCTTGTCGTAATTCTCCTCAGAAAGTTCCAAGGAACGAATCGTATCCAGCGCAGCACCATCTAGACATCCATGAAGATATTGGAATTTTTCGATGATTGGTATACGATGGTCTTTGTGCACCATTGTCGAGAACATCGAGTGGAATTCTGGCCAATCCATGTAGTTCCCCCCGAATCGCGGAAGCTGCAACTCGGGCATTCGAGAACGGCCTATACTATTATAGGCGAACAACGACGAATTCCCCTCGAGGGTATGCCGAGCCGTTGAATTGGCAACATTTACCGTGCGAGCAGCCATCAACTCCCGCGACAGCCTGGACCTAACCTTGACATAAACATTCGAAAAGTCCAGCCGGGCATCATGGGCTAACTGCAGGAAATCCAGCCTTTCAAGGCTCGTTTGAGCGGCATCGAAATCCGCATTCATTCGCTCGATCTGCTCTAAGCGAGCTTGAAGTTCTGCCTCATCTAACTCGGCAAGCTCTTCCTTGGTGAGAAAGCGATCCATGGCCTTTAGTTGGCGATGGACTCGGCCTTGTGCTTGTAGAAATCTACATCACTCGGCATTGCTGCGTTCGCGACATTGGTAGGCTCAGGTGCTGCCATGTTGAGGTTTTTGCACGACCGAAAAAGACACCCTGTATACGTATAAACGTGAGAACCGAAAGCAAAGGGATTACAGCTAATGCCTTTAGCTGTGCGGCTGTGCGAGCTGTCCGATTCCGCTTTGTACTCCGCTTGTGTGTATTAGTGAGTTCGCTGCACTTCCTACCGCACTGCACTGACCGAATTGTCGCGACAGAGAAATTAATAGCCAGCAATGCGTGTACGTAGGGGTATGTAAGTGTGTTTTAGCACCGAATTGTGCTTAACCGCCGAAAATTTGCTAGGGCTAACAAATGTCGATCGCGAATGATTATTAATTTACACTGCAACTCAAAGATCACGTCGGGGTCACCAAATTTTATGTGGAGATAATGTTTTTTATCCCCAATCGGCCGACTAATTATATCGAATTAAATAAAATTCGGCGCAGAAATAAAATTACGATATGTTCTTTAATGCGTGACATCCAAATTGCAAGTGTGGCTTGCCTGCCCTTTACATTGCCGCTCCGATCGCTAAGCGCAGTTTCGCTCGGCCGACGTCGGTAGGCAGACGCAAAGCGGAGATAGCGAAGAGCGAGCTGGCAGAGAGCGTTTAGCAGGGCAAGCAAGCGCAAAGCTTTAACAAACAAATGAGTGACATAGACATAAGTAACAAACAAAATAAGCGGCTGAGGGCCAAGAATTAGGTGCAATTTGGCAAGCAGCTAATCGGCTGGGTTCTGCTCCGAACAGATGGTTTTCCAATAATTTTATTTATCATAACTTAGCTTAACATAAATAAATAAACAAGTGGAAAATATCTTATCTATTATATAAACGAGGGGGAACGTTGTGAGTTGCTGCGGACACCGCAACTCTACAGTTATACCCGATACTTAGTCAGTATGGCTCTCCTCCGGCAGACGCTGCTAATATTAAACGACACGACAAAGAGTGCGTGCGAGAGAGACAGAAAATCAGTCTGAGCGTGACGTCGGGCGCTGCGTAGCCACTGCAAATTGATTTGTTCCTTTTGGCTATAAAAATGATCTGATCTGATCCAGATTCAGCAATCTGATATATATGATCATTATCTATGATTCTGCGTTTTTAGTTTTCTCGTATCCTCAATATTGTGGATGCCACAGATTTTCGCCCTTTGTGGGGGCGGAAGTGGGCGGGGCAAAGTTTTGAAATATTCTTGTAGCAGTGACATATCACAGAAGTCTGGATCCAAAACATCGTTGCTCTCGCTCTTATAGTCTTTGAGCACTAGGCGCTGAAGGGGACGGACAGACGGACGGACGGACAGACGGACAGACAGACATGGCTCAATCGACTCGGCAATTGATGCTGATCAAGAATATATATACTTTATGGGGTCGGAAACGATTCCTTTTGGACGTTACACACATCCACTTTTACCACAAATCTAATATACCCCAATACTCATTTTGAGTATCGGGTATAATAAATGAATAGACGCGTATGTATATCCTTAAACCTAACAACGATATCTATCTAGATTGGTTTCCCGTGGTTTCGAAGGATCGAAGGATGACGATGGCTTGTTTGGTTCGGATCTTGCAAGGGGTGCGCTTCTGTCCTGCTGGGATAGGACTCGGTCTGTCTCGACTACGCCTCGGTAATGCTTGGTAATGCTGGATGGAGTCCTACATCTGGTAGGGGGAAATCGAATACGACTCGGTTTGTTGCAAATCGTAGGGTACATACTCGTAAGTTCTCTGTGAAGGAAGAGATCATTTAAAATAATCATTATGATTCGGCGGCTTATGAATTGGGGGGGGGGGGGGTTATTTCCGTGAACAAAAAATTCGGCTGCGGCGCTGGTAGCCGAAGACCCTGTGATCTAATCTAGACAGTTCGTTTGCAACATGTTCGGTGTATGAACTGGCACATCTACGAATATATACTGTATGGGGTTACTGGTTTAATTGAGATGAGATCGATTGTTGCGCGGGAATACATCGCGTTGCAATTGGTGCATTCCGCGTCCGCGGTCACACTGATTGGTATTTTTAGTATTTTCCAGTAGTTTGAAGACGCTTTATGGACTCACCCTCTTCTCCAATGCACCAATGTAGAAATCGTGTAGAAATGCCATTTACAGCCATGTCGCAGGACACATCGAATACTAAGGGCTCGCGCACACTATAGCTGAAAGCGGAGCTGAAATCGGAGCTGATAGCTGATTTATAAGCTCTGAAAAAACAAACACACTGCACCGGTTCAAGTGCGCACATTGCAGACTGAGCTGAGCTGAAGGCTGAAAAAACTCGCTGAAATCAGCTCAGCTTAGTTTGATCGATCAAGCATGTTTGTTTTTTCAACAAGCTGATTGCTGATTTTGTTCAAGTGTATTGGTTCATAAGTGATCGAAAATGGGCTGCAAAACATTGTTAAGCGAAATTACGGTTAACCCAGCGCTGGGGAATAAGCGGAATTATTAAAAATATTTGAATAATAGTTTTATTTCTATAATTTCTGGAAGGCGATAAATTAAGCAAAAAAGTTTTATTATTTACCATTTTCATATGTCAATAAAAAATATAATATACTATGTCCTCAAGTACAGTAAACGCTCGAAAGACATCACAATGTTTATTTTTATACAAAATAAATATTAATTGAAAAATGTAATAATAATTCGTAAAATAAAAGTAATACGAATACAAACTCAACGGAAATGTGGTTAAAATACACGGAATTTAAAAAAAAAACGAAGAAAACTTCCGTCTGGCTACTGTACGTGCTGTGAAGTAATAATTGACTTCAAAATCTAAACGTCGGAAAAAGGCATGTAAAAAAGGAATAACGGAGGTTTTTTTACACTGGTGCTTCTATGGGGCTTATATGAAAACAGGGCGAACATTTGGTAGAGAAGTTAGTGGAAATTGTTTAAACTTATTTTACAATCAATTCCAATAAAAGGAATATTTAAAATTGTGTGGTGTTGTAGAAAATTGATTTATCAATCGGATAAAATTACGTTTTCAGAGCTGAGGGCCGTAGCTAGTAATATTAAACCAAATATTAAAATACGAGGAAATGTACAATAGAATCGTCAGTAGACTTACGGTATTTTTTGGTATATTTCTGAGGGCTGCCATAGATTTTATCCATAAGACCGCGATAGATCAGGTCACACTGAAACACACTCAAACGAAGCGAAGCGTTGGTAAAAAAGTGACAATAATGTCTGCCAATAACACTTCCTTTTCATCAGCGAGCGAGACCGGTCGTGTTTTTTCTTAACAGTCTGAAAGGTGACTTTTTCCAAGCAACAAAGGCTTAATTAAAAGTGATTGTAAATATTGGATCATTGTTTATTTCATACAAATCTTCATCAATATATAAATTATTCCTCTTTTCATTTCCCAAAGGAGAGGTAAGTCTTTGGCAATCTGGTTAAACCAGCAAGTATGGCGGACGCCGGTCACTCGGTGTCTGCCAAATTGAAACCCCCTGATCAGGTGGCAAAAAGCGGCAAAATTCAAACCCAAAAAACAATAGCAAAAAACTTCAGTGCTTTGTGTTCAGGTGTGAAAGAGGACATATTCGGCAGCTTGACTAACGAAAAGTACCCAGCAAAAAAGATGCGCAAGGAACAAAAAAGCGACAACACCAATACAGACATAAATAACAAAATGCTGATAGACGATGACAGTAACAAAATGGTGGAGGCTTCTGACGGTGTGACCGTTCACAATTCTCACACAAATGCCATAAATGGTTTTACTGGAAATACTGAAATGACTAAAACACTGAATAAAAATACTAATCCGATTATAAACCCATCAAATGTAGGTATCGAAAGAGAAACAGTGTTGTATAGTGAGTGCCACATCGGTGATGCGGCTGTACTAGTATCGACTAAGAACAGTACCATCTTCGAAAACAAAAACACCAAAAATGGCTTATTCTTTTTTGAAAAAATAAGACACCTTAAAATCAAAGGAATTAAAGAAATCGTAGCTCTTGCGCCTACACTATACAAGATTTATTTTAAGGTTTTCAGCGAAGCAAATGATTTAGTTTTAAATGAGGAGTTAAAAAAAAATGAATTTAGTGGTATTTATACCAAAAGACTATGTGGAATCCTATGGAGTAATTAAAGGGGTGCCCCTCGGTTTTTACTTCTAACATAAAAATTAAGTCAATTGAAAGATTAGCAAGAAGGCAGAAAATTACAACCGATGACAACAACGAAACATTCAAGCTCATACCATTAGAAACAGTCAATTGGTTTTGAGGGTTCAGACATCCCAGAAAAGGTATCTCTTTTTGGGATATGTGGGATGAAAGTAAGCATATATGTTCCCAGAGTAAGGCAATGTTATAATTGTGGCAGACTTGGTCACACTTCGACCAAATGCAAATCAGCTAGGAGGTGCTATAAATGCGGAGTCGAGGAGTGCAATGGTCTCAAGTGTATCCTTTGCAATGGGAAAAATCACTCAGCTAGGGACAGACTGATGTGCCCAATATGGGAAAAGGAGATGGACATTAACAAAATAATGACAATCAAAAAAATCGCGCGTAAGGAAGTGTTGTAGCACTTACTCAATCCATCAAAATTTTTCGCTGTTAGATAATTATGAAAAAAACTATCCAAAACTAGATATAAATGAGGAAAATGTTCAAAACAAAAACGTTAAAGCAAATGAAGTTTTAAAAAAACACAGTTATGCGAGCAGGTTAGTGCAGAGACCTTTGGTTCCTGCACAAAAACCCCACTATCACTTAGAATCATATACCAGCGATTCTAGTAATCACGTACCATTTTTTGAAAACAAAGAACTAAAAGAAAACAAATTTACCATTCAACAGATGGTTGACATGTTGTCTCGTTTAGTCGACTCAAATGATGTGTCACATCCATCAAAAAAAGTGACCAGTACAAATGATTACAATATGGAACATAATGCAGACAGAAAAATGAACAAACAGAGAGAAACGAACCTTTTTAAAACATCTAAATAAATATGAAATTTTTACAACATAACATTCAATCTATTAAAGCCAATAAAAACGACCTAGTATTCTACTTAAACAATGAAAACTTCGACTTTGCCTTTCTGGCTGAAGTTTTCTCTCACGATCTCCGTTTTAGGAAACTAGCCAACTTCAATATGTTAGAAAAACATAGAGAGGACGGTTATGGAGGAGTGGCGATTGCCTACAAAAAAGAATTAAGAGTTAAAAGACTGATATATGAGACAGAGCAAGATATAATTATAGCAAGAACCATCAACAACAAAGATAAATTTCTTATCACCTCAGTATATTTTGAACCTTTGTTGTCTCTTGCATCCTTCAAGCAAGCGATTAACAATCTCCTTGAATATTTATATGCATTCGGAAAAGTCATAATTGCAGGAGATTTTAACGCAAGACATACCTTTTCTGGAGACAGAACCAACAGTGGAAAGGGAACTTTTCTCATGCAAGCTATGTCAAATGCTGGCTACAGTCTAGCAAATGACCACAGTCTCACATTCAGAAGACACATCGACTCAACATCAGGGTCTGTACTCGATTTAACTTTCACAAAGGGTATTCATATAGAGAATTGGAAATGCGAAAAGTTTTACCTAGGAGGCAGCCACCATCACCCAATAACCTTTGAAACAGCAGGATATCAACACAAACTCAAAACTTTCCTTGCCAAAAACAGGCTACTGAAAAAGCTAAGCCAGTTTGAGGCCGACAAAGATATGGATAATTTAGCGAAGAACATCCAACAGGAAATAAAAGCAGCTACTTATGAAATCAAAAACAAATGTCCAAAATTATGGTGGGACGAGAATTTAGCCAAACTATTCAGGGAGTTTGCAGAGTCGCAGAAGAAGGCAGCTTCAGAACCCTCCTTTCAAAATTATTGTTCTGCTGTTAACCTCAAGGTTAAATGGAAAAAATCTGTTAAAATTGCCAAAAGAACTATCTATGCCAGGAAGTTAACAGAGTTAAATGTAAAATCGAACTCAAGAGAAGCCTGGAGATTCCTCAGAAATCTAAGAAACTGTCAAGAGGACACCCCAGAAATTTTCGACCCTGACAAAGCTGGGCCATACCTGGAATTCCTTAACGAACAAATAACCTCAGAAGCAAAGGATGTAGACGAAGAAATGTACTCAACCAAGAACAATGAAAATCCTTTCTTTTCCTTGGAAGAGTTAGAGGCTGTGTTAGTCAGAAACAGAAAAACGGCAGGAGGAATAGATCACATCACATACGAGATGCTGAGTGCTCTTAACACTAGTATAAAGACAGAACTTGTACATTTTTACAACCGTCGAGTGGCTACAATGTGCGATTTCCCAGTCGAATGGAGATCTATCAGAATTGTACCAATACCGAAAAAAACATGGATCTGACTGACTTAAAACATTTTCGACCCATATCCCTCATTTCGGTTCTAGCCAAGACAGTAAATGGCATGGTGAAAGCCAGGCTGGAAAAGCATATACAAGAAAACAAGATTATACCCTACAGATCTTATGCATACCAAAAAAACAAGTCTTCAGCGATGTGCATTAATGATGTCATCAATGTGGTAGCGGCAAAAAAAAAGAACAAGGAACACGTTACTCTTGTGGTTGTTGACCTCAACAATGCCTACAATTGTGTCAACCTGAAATTCTTAAAAAGACTAATGGAAAATTAGTGTTTTCCTAAAACATACATTGACTGGATCATCAGTTTTATGCATAGCTCGCAAACGACGGTCAACACTTTTTCCCTTTGCTGTCTCGTCACTGACAAAACCGAAAAAGACCACGCAGAAGCGATCTCTCACTGAGCAGAACACTTTTTGTCTCTTCGCTTGTGTTATGTGTTTCGGGTTTTCGGTTGAGCCCGACACACGATCGGGTCTCACAATAACAACTTAGAGAGACACTTTGGTCAAGCGCTCGCAGCAAAAGTGTCTTTATATGAGCAGAACCCAAAAAGTGTCTGAGTAAAGTGTTTTTAGTTTTTTTTTCGTGTTTATGTTTATTTATTCATGTTTTTCGCATCTTTTTGGTTATGTTATTGTAATATTTATACTTATTTGAGAATTTTCTGCAAACTGAAGAGACATGGATATGGATGTATGTATATATGTATGTATGTATATATTTTGTATTAATACGAATTTAGCTTAACCACTAACAATGAGTTAATATTTTCCGCACTTAAAGAGCAACGTTTTTCATTCAAAATATAATGAAGTGCTGAAAAGCTCTTTCGACCGATACCTGAGTGGCCGGTGTAGCCAGCACCACCTGTGCGAGCGAATTCAAGTGTGGTGATCTTAGCTTCATGTCGTTAAAAAGCTGCAATATATCGGCATTTAATGGTAAACGGCCATTGTTCATAGCAAAGTTCTCCACATCAGTAAAAATTTTGGAAAGTTGTTCAGGAACAGGCTCATTTTGGGTTTGGGACAGTGTCTGACACAATTCACGAAGGCAAGTGATCGTTGCCACAGCCACCACACGTACAAGCACGCATACATACGCAAAAGACACTTTTTTCGTTCGCTCGCGACAAGATGCTCAGTGAAAAACAGGAACAAAAGAGAAGTGAAAAAATCGGTCTTTGCTTGAGCGAAGAGCGAGTTGAGCAAAAACAGATTTGATCGGGTCTTTTCAGTCCCTTTTCTCAATGTGTTCGTCAATGAGAGGTTTTTATCAGACACGCCGAAAGTGTCAACAGTTATTTGCGAGCTAAGGTTTTATGTCTATGAGCCTACTGAAAATAGGGGAAGCTGTTCAGGTAGTTCAGGGAGGAATCCCACAGGGCTCTTGTCTGTCGCCCCTCCTTTTTAATGTATACACAAAATGACTACATCAGATCTGTGATAGAAATACTCATATGATGCAATTTGCAGATGACTTCGTTATAATCTCTCACAACAGAGAGTTTACTGTAGCGGTTGAAAACCTTAATAAAAAACTAAATGACTTTAACCTTCTATGTGGTGATCTCGGTTTTAGCTTCAATCCAAGCAAATCTGCAGCAATGAATGTAGGAAAAAGACAGGTCAGAGCGGTAAATATTTCTGTTAGAAATGTGCCTATACCAAATCGAAAAGATATCCGTTTCTTAGGCAGACTGATTAGCGCAAACATGTCAAATGTCAGTCATGTAAAAATGGTTAAAGAACAAACAAAAAAATGCAACAGACTCCTCCAGCTTGCGACTACTATCAAATCAGGTATAAAACCTAAAACAAGTACCAACATCTTCAAAGCTTTTATTAGAACAAAACAAGAATATGCTATCACAAGTTTTTCAGACATGGGATCTGGAGCAAGTAAAGATATAGAAATAGCGCAAGCTAAATCACTCAGAAGGTGTGTTGGGGTGCCACCTGACACAAGCAAACACGAAATTTTTGTCCTCGCTGGTGTAATGCCACCTGTTTTCAGGGCGAAATGGCTTACAGCCAAAGAACTGCTTAAAATTAAAAGGTTCAATCCAACAATGTTTGACGAGCTAATACGCTCAAAAGCGGATACGAGTTACACACGTACTTTAAGAGAATCTAATTCCATCTTTGTAAACACTCAAGAATGTGATAGTGTTAACAACATGTAACAAAATCATGTATTAGATTAATTTTTTACCTAAGGGTAAAGAAGAATACTCGAATGAAGAAATAAAAACTATATTTTATGAGATTCTGAACAAGTACAGAAAGGACGACTGGAACATTCTATCAACAGATGCTCAGTTACAGAAAGTACTGTGGCATAGGAATAGTAGAATGGCCTTAGTGGAAATATCCACAAGTACAAAATAGAAAACAGATTATCCTCAGTAGGTGCTGAACTCGTAGGCCTTAAAAAGGCCTGCGAACTATGTCTTAAATATAATTACAAAAAGGCTTTGATTTTAAGTGATGGATTAGGAGCTATTAATTTAATTAAAAATACGAATACAGACTCGTACCTAGTGAATGATATTCACAACATAATTAACCAATCAGACATTCAGAAACTTGACATTCTATAGGTCCCTGGTCACAAGGGTGTGGCCATCAACGAAAAGACTGACATAGCAGCAAAGGCTGCTACAAGTGAGGTGTTTACAATAAATATAAAATACTGCTACAAGGAGGCTCAAAGAGAAATTAGGAACTTTTTAGTATACAAATGGAATGAGGACTACAGGACGAAGTGTAGGACGAAGGGATCCAGCCTCATAGACATATTTCCAGACATACCCAGTAAACGCTGGCATTTTTCTCTTAAGTGGAATGCTAAAAGCATCAAGACCATTAACAGACTTATGACGGGACACACATACGACAAAGTCTTCCTACACAGAATCAAAGCAATTGACTCAAATATCTGCGAAACGTGCAATGTAACTGAATATGCCGAACACCTGATCTTCGATTGCCAAAGATTTGCCGGGCTCAGAAGGAAATTCAAAATCTTTAAATATTATAACAATTTACATCAATTATTAATAAAAAAAAGAGCCGCTACATCTCAGAGAGCTGGCAATCTTCATCAAAACTGCTGACTTAAACTTTTGACCCCTTTTTTCTTCATCATGTTATGAAGTAATTTCAGTTTATTTTCTAAAACAGTTAAGTAATTTTCCTCTTTTTTTTTTTATATACCGATACAGTATCTGATCAATGTGGCTACAGTGCTACGATCAAAATTCCGATCATCCTTGAGATGATTTAAAAAAAAAAAAAAAATAATAATAATGTCTGCCGATATAGTGAAACAGTTGAAAGGCACTCGATCCGATGTTGAGGCTGCGGCCACGACAATTAAGCTGAAATTCAAGGAATTCAGCAAGGGCATCGGGATAAACGACGCCTCCTTTCCGCTAAGATATGAGTTGAGCGTGTTGCGCCAGCTGTGTGTCGCCTTGAAGGACAATCTGCACCAGCATGACGATCTCTACTGCGACATTGCGGCCACCGTGGTACCACACGTGGAGCCCTACGAGGAGAAGCCGAGCCTGTGGGAAGCTCATCTAACGAGCCTGCGGTACATACATTGTGAGCTTTGTCAGGAGGTAAGTTGAAGAACCAAATGCTTGCTGGCTGGTATCCTAATTGTACGGGTGCCCTGATCCCTGACGGAATGCCAGAAAATGTACGGCCTAGTCCGATCGCAGCCCTGCCGCCTGCAAGGGGAGGCTGACTACAGGTTTTATTTGGACATCCATCTGACGCACTTCAATGGCATTCACTTGCAAATGCAGAAGGAGACGTTGCCCATCGCCGCCACAGATCAACTATATTACGCCTTGGAGGCAATGGGTGTCCTCTTTGACACCATGCGCCAGCGTAAAGTGGCAAAGAATGCGGCTCTCCTGGTCCAGCTGAATGATGCCCTGTTCAGCAAGCGAGGCAAAGCCTTTCTGATGTACCTGAGCGCCCTTCCGCCCGAGAGCACGACGAAAATGTACGACCCGCTTCTCAAGCTCCTGAGCTGCAGCTGGGCCACACCCAGCTCTGAGCTGACTACTCAATTCACGGAGTATCTGGGCCTGGTTCTGGCACTGATGCAGATCGACATGTTTTCCATAGAAGCGCCGCTCGAACAACAACTGGCACTGAAGTTGCTGCGCATTTGTCGCGACCTGTACAAGGACGTCTCTCCGCAGAACTACTCCATCCAGCTCCTCTACTACTATGTCAAGCTGTTGTACGTGCGCGAGGCTACGGCGGACTTCAAGCGGACTTACATCGATCTGTGCAAGAAGTTCGTCTACTTCTTCGAGCACAAGGGCGCGACGCACGCCAAAGAGCAGTGGTTCATGGACCTGCTGGTGTTCTTCCAGCGCCTGCAGATGCTGCTTCATCAGAGCAGCAACAAGCCTCCCTTAGACATTTTTTGGCAGCAGCTCGAGGGCGACGACAGTCCCGAGGTATACACCGCCCACTTTCAACTGCTGCATGGCTGCCTTGGGCTGACGGTGAACGTAGTGAGGAGTCCGCTGGGGACCAGCTGCTCCAACGAGGCCTGTAAAAGCATTCGCAGGCATTGCCTTCTCTCCTTCGGGATGTGCGCCCTGGAAAGCTTACGTTAACTGGCAGCCGACGACCGAACAGAAGTCGGACAAGGTACGTCTGCCACAGCTGGGAAAACTTTTACCTAATGAGCTTTCTCTTCAGGCACCCTATAAGCCGCTCTTGGGCATTCTTGGCTACACCTTGGACGTGGCCAAGAGCAATGAAGTGCCTGGGGCCCTCCGCCATGGAGCTAGTCAAGCTGGTGCGTCTACTGGCACTCGTGGCCGAAAAGGTAGCGTGTCCCGAACAAATGTCCCTTGTGCTGGCCTTCTTGGAGCCCTTGCAACATCTACGACCGCTCATCGCCAGCCAGAAATGCTTAGTGTGCTCCTGCGAATCTACAAAGCCAGTGTCCACTGCAAGAGCTCCGACATGGCCAACCGTCTGCAGTCCACCTACTTGCGGCCCAAAACGAATCCCTCGCGGTTGCGTTCACAGCTCTTCGTCCACTACCACAATGCCAATAATACGGAGAAGTGCGTCTACGAGTGGCACGAGTCCAGTCCTATGCCCAACCCCCTAACCCCCGCCAAAGAAACAGCTATACGATGTGGATCTGTTGGCCGTGCTGCACTTCCAGAGTGCGCGGCCCGTACCCTGCTGCAGTCGCTACTACGCTGCCCGTCACAATGACTACCACCTGGTTCTCCTGGCACGCAAGATGGCGCACCGACAGCGAGGTGGTGGCGTCAGTGCGAGGAACTGCGCTCTCCCAGCTGCAAAGCACGGCCCTCAAGCAACCGCTCAGCCGCATGCAACAGCTGGCCATTGGCCATACCAGTATCAGTGTGCTGCTGGAGGCTTTGGAGGCACAGAAGACCAAGTTCTCGATCAAGGAGACGGCCGAGAACAGCCTGGAGGAGTTAATCGTCAAGAACAACTTGCTGGAGCTCAACATTAAGCGGGAGCATCGCCTGGTGGAGTTGGCTACATCGGCCATCGCTGGCTTCGCGGCCTTCTTTCGAACGTGCAGAACAAGAGCCGCTCGGCTGCGACGATACACCAATCGACTGGGAAGCCCTGATCGACGATGCAGTTGCTGCAGCCATGGCTCTGTCCACCATGGCTACATGGCGCAGGCCGATGAAGCCTGGCTGCTGATACTTCAGGATTGGGCAAATGCTGGACGAGAGATTCACCTACCTGCGAGCCCTGACCCACTTCCTGGGACAAGACCACCTGAATTCTAACCAGCAGCTCCAACTCTCCGAGGAGGTGGATCGAGCGCAGGAGCTGCTCGACGATCTGTGGCCTCAGCTTCCAAAACGGATGGTTCTTTAAGCGCCAACATACTATAGTGATGCTCTGCCTCTGCCACATGGCCAGCTACTATGCGCGGCAGGACTGTCCTGTGCCACGCCCAGCTGCTGTTGCTGCAGGCCGAGGAGCTGCGCGCCCAGTTCGATGAGCGAGTTGGCAAGAGCGACATTGTGCAGATCACAATCCAGACAGTTCGCTTTCGATTGGACTACAAGCGGAAGAAGCGGTGCAGCAGCCTGCCTAGGAGGCCGTCGCCCCTGCGACAGCTAGACACGCTGGTCGACAGCGTGCGCAACTACTGCACAGTGTCCAGCGTGGACCTGGGAGCCCTGCAGCTGCTGCTGGCTGACCTCGTGAGGGAGAGCACCGAGTGTGCGGCCAATCGGCTGACCGAGCGGTTCGCCTTTTACGGCACCACGCTTAACCTGGTGCTGCAGTCGGGTATGGCCCTGCGGACCATTGAGGTGCTCATCTCGTGGCTCTAGATGAACTGCAGATGGAGTACCTGGACCAGGCGCAGTCCAAGCTGCGCCTCCTGGACCATTTGCTCGCCATCAAGCCGCTTAGTCGAACGCTGGTGGAGCAGACATCGGCCAAAATACATCCCCGCAATAGCCGCCAAGGAAGATCTCAAGGCGAATGCCATGAGCGAGCTGACCAGCAACATGCTGCTCATGCAGCTCGTGGAGCCGATAAAGAAGCAGAACCAGCTGGACGTGGCCACACTCAAGTCTCTGCCCATGCAGGAGGCAATTCCCACCAGCCATCAGCTGCAGCGCTATGTGAGCAAGCAAGGGGACCCGCCCCATCTACGGGACAGCATGCAGCTGCAATGTATCTACTTTATCGTGGGATGTCTCCATGCCCGCTTCAGCTTCTTGAAAAGGGAGACCGATCAGCTGGACGACTTCTACGTAGGGGCAGGCAATTGGCTGCAGGAGGATCCCGTACGCACCGCCACACTGGGCTCCATGCTCATCGTGCCACGAACTCTACCACGTCAACTATCTTCGCTTCAGAAAGAAGCACAAGGAGGCTCTCAGCTATGCGGAGGCAGGTCTCAAATCAGTGTACCAAACGGCGGACATCAACTATAGCTTCAACCTCATGGTCCAGCTGAAGACGGCCCGGTTGGAGCTGCATCCCGTTGGCAAAGCGAGGGCGAAGACCATTAGGCGAGCCCTCGCTTTTAACACTTCGCCAGAGGATAAACGCAGGAAAGGTGTTGTTGAGGGGACTAACCAAGGCAAAATCATCTGCCAGAAAGACGCCCAGGTTCAAGATATACACGGAGCTGGAACTGCGACCACCCATCGGCTGCAGCAACAGCAGCAGCAGTAGCAGCAAGAGCGGCAATGAGAACACGCCACCATCGGATCATGTGGATCTGAATGCCTGCCAGACGATCGAGATAAGCGATGACGATGCTGCTTCGGTTTCAGCTTCGACTCCGGCTCCCTCTCAACTGAAACGATCCCAATCTGTGCCAGCCAAGGCCACAAAGACACGCTCCGCTAGAATCGGTAGCCAACTAAAAAGTACCAGAGATCATCGAATTGGGCAGCCTCAGTGAAGCGGTATCCGACTAGTGATGCAAGGAGCACTCGTGCCCGCAACAGGCAACTCGAGGAAACGCCAGCGACCACGCGGGGACGACCACGTCGGAAGGTACCGGGAGCCTGCACCCCAGCAGGAGACAGTCAGCCTTAGGCGGCGGCAAAGGAAACTGATCAGAACTGACACTTGCATAGGCTTATAATAGTTTATAGTTAATATTTTTTTTGTAGCTTGTCCTTATTCCATTTGATTGTGTATTATAAACGTTATGGCAAGGAGATCGACCTTCCAGAGAATGTCTAAAATGTTCTTATTGCTTGAGCACGGCGTATCAGCGAACTCTTGCAGATGTCCTGGACCCACCGACCAAACTGAATCCGATTCTTTCCGTGGTCGAAGAAGCCAGCGCCCGACTTGCAGCCCTCCTGCAGCCAACTCTCCCACATAGCGCTTTCCGTTTGCTGAACACAGACGAAACATATGGATCGACGAGGATTCTACTGAACTTTCATTCTGTTAGAGGACTCACCCGAGAAGAGGACGCCCCGTCCGTGCATGGCATCCTGGAGCCATTCCCCCACATAGACGCGTCTGTCCGCATACCAATGTATGCCGCGTCCTTGCCGCTTGTTCATCTGCCACTGACCAAAGTAGACGGATCCATCGTCGTAAGTACTGTTTTCCCTCCCCGCTGCGCTTGTCATGGCGCCAATGACCCACATAGAGGCGATGCACCTGGCCATCAGGGGACTACCGCCGCATGGATCCGTAGCCATGACGTTGGCCCCGCTGCCACTGGCCCTCGTACACCAATCCACGACGGCTCGATTTCACTCCATAGCCGTGGTGTTGGTTCCTCAGCCACTTTGCCCTGATAGCGCCATGTCCTCCGGCAGGATAGCGCAGGCTTCGAACACCATTGCCGCCACCAGCATGGCACGACATGTTGCAGACAACTGAGCCCCAGCCCCGCTTTGGGTTTGTCATCTGTGCTCTTCTTTCGTGTCCTGGGGTGCGTGCGGTGTCCCTTTTCTAATCAACCCCAACCATGTGTCCTGGCTCCGTTGCCCCCATCCAAAAACTTTCGTTAGCTAGTCGCTCTTCCAGTCGCTCCTGGCACGCAAGCCTAACGACCTGATGGAAGTCAGGCGGGGGGAACGGCAATTGAAAATCGCTTGCTTCGTTTAAATATAGGTAGAAAAAAATCGTTTAATCGTACGTGTATAAATTACAGCGCAATTTCGCTTACATATTCGCCTATCAATATCAAAATTTGGGCTAACACGATCTGGTTCGGTTCGAATTATTGGGTTCTTACACACTACGTGGGCGAGGGAAGACTGCGCTATGGATGAGGTCTGGGTCTGACATCGCGAGCGATGGCATACCACTAAAATACAATACAGATATAAGCGGACGCGCCAACTAGTTACAACAAATATTCAAGCTAATATTGAGGAATATTTAGTCAACACAGTGGTTTAAACTTGAAAGTAGTATTGCTTTAGCTTGGGTCTTTCATCATTGCATGCGATGAGTACACAGGGGTTACGATGTGTAAAGGTCTTGAGCTTAAAGAAACATTGCTCGGGGCACAATCCTTTAGAATATACGTACTCATACTGTTTTTGTATAATAAAAATCTACTGCCTTCTGCGTATCACAATTTGCATCAACTACAAATTTACAAAATATTCACTTATTTAGTCTGAGGATTGACGGCGAGGCCTCTGGCCCACTGCCGTAAGTGTCTTTTCTTTTCGTTTTCGTTAAGTTTTCAGAGAAGGATCGCCGAGATGGTTTATTGCTTCGTGGGATCCTCGCGCGATTGATACTGCTAAACGATGTCGCCGGCGGCACCGTAGTGGATGCCGTTATTGCGATTATGGTTGTTATGGTGCTCGAGGTGATCCTGTTCCATCTGCTCCTTGAGGATCTCCAGCTCCCGTATGCCGGAGACCGTCACCTCGTACTTGTGCGTCACCAGAGACCGATAGAAGTGTATGGGGAAAGCCAGGAATATAATCATCACGGGTATCAGCACCACGCAGGCCGACCAGGCCGCCGGCGGGCTCAGATCATAGAACTTTACCCAGCACAGTATGGCTATCTCCAGCAGGAATAGGATCAACCCCAGCAGCGTCGAAAATGCCCACGCCGTCTCAATGTACCAGTGCAGGCGCTCGTGCGGCGACTCGTGCACCAGGGAGATGCTGTGCAGGTTGCACACTACCTCGATGTTCGGCAGGATGCAGGTGCTAATCATCAAATCCAGCATATGCACGGCCACCAGCATAGTGGTGCAGATCGCAAACGCCACTAGCATTCCGGGCGGAACCTTTGTGTCGTGGTCCAGCTGCACCTCCACCATCGCCACCTGTGGGGGGACGCAAAAGAGCAGAGGTCGGGAGATTAGTGAGAGTCGTGGATGGGCTACGGGTTACTCTGCCAAGATCGCCGCTCTCAGGAGGCAATGCTCCTCCTATTATTATTAGCCATCTTTCTCAACATTTTGGCAAGTGTTGCTGGCGCGAGCAGATTTGTTTATATAATAAGTATCTCATTGGGTTAATTTATCTGATCTGCCCCTCTCTCACCTGCTACCTAGGTGCACAAACATGTGAAATATATTCAAAATATACAAAATAAAACTAGTCAAAATAGTGGAGGAACAGAGGATACCCAATGTTTTAAAGAAAACAGTAAAAAAATATGTTGTTGCAAAAACAACATTCCAAAAATTAAGAGATTGTTAACGTAGATTAATTCTATAATATTCATCTTTCGATTTTATAATAGAATTTGACGTTGGCTATCAATGAATATGGTGGGAATCCGCCTTCTGTCAGCGAGATCTATTACCTGTGTGGAGATAATGTTTTTTATCCCCAATCGGCCGACTAATTATTTCGAATTAAATAAAACTCGGCGCAGAAATAAAATTACGATATGTTCTTTAATGCGTGACATCCAAATTGCAAGTGTGGCTTGCCTGCCCTTTACATTGCCGCTCCGATCGCTAAGCGCAGCTTCGCTCGGCCGACGTCGGTAGGCAGACGCAAAGCGGAGATAGCGAAGAGCGAGCTGGCAGAGAGCGTTTAGCAGGGCAAGCAAGCGCAAAGCTTTAACAAACAAATGAGTGACATAGACATAAGTAACAAACAAAATAAGCGGCTGAGGGCCAAGAATTAGGTGCTATTTGGCAAGCAGCTAATCGGCTGGGTTCTGCTCCGAACATTCACCCCCCGTTGGAAGGCAAAGGCTTTCAACAGATCCATCCTGAAGGGGCAGAACCGCTATTTTTCCAACGGCCCAGCGGCTACGCTGGGATGATCGTCGAACGCAGCAATCGGCGCTTCTTTACGAAGGCGGCTTGTCGTGATTACGTCTTGATCATCGGGAACCTCTGTAATTGCATAGAATGGCAGGAAATTTGGCAATGTAGAAATTGTTGAAAGTTGAATTTCATTTAGCGTGGATATGTAGGTTTTTAATATATGGAAAAGTTCGCGCTGCAGTTCCTGATTCTCCGATCGCAGTTTTTCCACTTGCACCTGGCACTCGAGCAGCTGCTTCCTGCATTGCTGCTCTAAGTTTTGGTACTCCAGCGTTGTGGGTCGAAAATCGTCAATAGAGATGCACGAGGAATTTTCGAAAGCGTCTAAAGCTGCACGCTTATTCTCCGAGATATCAATGCTTTCTGATACTATCCAACCAAGTTTAGTCTCCTGCAATGTTGGCAATTGGGCTGATAGTCGAATCTGTCCGACGCACTTTAAATCGAAGAACAAACCAGAACCTATCAACAGATCGATACGTTGGGGCTTGGAGAAATTAGGATTTAGTTTTAGATTATTCGGCATTGGCCAATCCTTTGCGTCTACGCCGAAGTTAGGCTGCATTTCCGTAATTGAGTTGGTGACAATTGCAGCGAAGGAAGCTCGATAGCTTGCGTCCTGGGATTGTACAACTATATGTACAGACTTGCTCGAAGGTAGAATGGAATCTCCGATTCCAGAGATGTGAACATAAGACGAGCGATGATCCAACTGCAACTGATCAGCAAGTCTAGATGTTACAAAGTTTGCCTGTGATGCAGAATCCAAAATGGCACGACATGGGATAAGTGCTCCATAACGATCTGTTACATGGACGAGGGCAGTAGGTAGCAACACGTTCTGGCTAGGCTGAGATTTCTGGATCGAGGGGGGAGGGCTAGAACACCCGCTTGCTAGAAGCACAGTCGCGGCCTCTTGCTGGATCGATTCCTCGGCTGGTGAAGAGGAAGATGAAGCACCAGGTCCCGATGGAATGTGGAGTAGCGTGTGATGTTTGGCCTGGCAATGCCTGCAAAGTCCTGACCTGCACCTCTGCAATTCATGGCCTTTGTTGAGGCAGTTCAAACACAAGCGGCTCTTCTTTGCTTCTTTGTATCGTTCAAACGCAGAGAGATTCAGGAATGCCTGACATCTAGATATTTAATGCTCGGAGGAATTGCAATGGTTACATATGGGGTTAGGATGGTCGTTACTGGAGGTGATAAGGGTGACAGGTTTGTCTTCTCCCACCTGTTGACTAGGACTTGTTGCCATGGCTGATCCCAAATTCTCCAGCATCCGACATCTCGCTTCCAAAAATGAGGCCATGCTTGACTACCGAGGCAATCCTGACGTCGGCAAGTTCTCTTCCCATTTCTCCATTGTTTTGTGGTCCAGTTTCGTGCCTATGATGAAGATCAGCAACCCATCCGAAATCTCCTGCGAGGTCGCCAAGGTCTGAAGTGCACGCAAGTGCGAATTGATTTTGTCGCTGAGCGCGCGCAAGCGGATAGCTGAGCCCTTCTCCACCCCTTGCAGCCCGAAAATAGCCTTGACGTGTGCCTGAAAATGTAACAGTTTATTATCGAATCGCAACATTAGCAAATTCAACGCCTTGTCGTAATTCTCCTCAGAAAGTTCCAAGGAACGAATCGTATCCAGCGCAGCACCATCTAGACATCCATGAAGATATTGGAATTTTTCGATGATTGGTATACGATGGACTTTGTGCGCCATTGTCGAGAACATCGAGTGGAATTCTGGCCAATCCATGTAGCTCCCCCCGAATCGCGGAAGCTGCAACTCGGGCATTCGAGAACGGCCTATACTATTATAGGCGAACAACGACGAATTCCCCTCGAGAGTATGCCGAGCCGTTGAATTGGCAACATTTACCGTGCGAGCAGCCATCAACTCCCGCGACAGCCTGGACCTAACCTTGACATAAACATTCGAAAAGTCCAGCCGGGCATCAAGGGCTAACTGCAGGAAATCCAGCCTTTCAAGGCTCGTTTGAGCGGCATCGAAATCCGCATACATTCGCTCGATCTGCTCTAAGCGAGCTTGAAGTTCTGCCTCATCTAACTCGGCAAGCTCTTCCTTGGTGAGAAAGCGATCCATGGCCTTTAGTTGGCGCGCGATGGACTCGGCCTTGTGCTTGTAGAAATCTACATCACTCGGCATTGCTGCGCTCGCGACATTGGTAGGCTCAGGTGCTGCCATGTTGAGGTTTTAAAAGAGTCACTCAGCACGACCGAAAAAGACACCCTGTATACGTATAAACGTGGAAACCGAAAGCAAAGGGATTACAGCTAATGCCTTTAGCTGCGCGGCTGTGCGAGCTGTCCGATTCCGCTTTGTACTCCGCTTGTGTGTATTAGTGAGTTCGCTGCACTGCCTACCGCACTGCACTGACCGAATTGTCGCGACAGAGAAATTAATAGCCAGCAATGCGTGTATGTAGGTGTATGTAAGTGTGTTTTAGCACCGAATTGTGCTTAACCGCCGAAAATTTGCTAGGGCTAACGAATGTCGATCGCGAATGATTATTAATTGACACTGCAACTCAGAGCAGCAGAGCAAAAGAAACGAGGGGGAACGTTGTGAGTTGCTACGGACACCGCAACTCTACAGTTATACCTGATACTAAGTCAGTATGGCTCTCCTCCGGCAGATGCCGCTAATATTAAACGACCCGACAAAGAGTGCGTGCGAGAGAGACAGAAAATCAGTCTGAGCGTGACGTCACGCGCTGCGTAGCCACTGAAAATTGATTTGTTTCCTTTGGCTATAAAAATGATCTGATCTAATCCAGATTCAGCAATCAGATAGATATGGTCGCTATCTATGATTCTGCGTTTTTAGTTTTCTCTAATCTGCAATATTGTGCATGCAACAGATTTTCGTCCTTTGTGTAGGCGGAAGGGGGTGGGGCGAAATTTTGAGAAATACGTTTTATAGTGAGATCTAACAGAAGTGCGGATACCAAATTTGGTTACTCTAGCGCTAATAGTCTTTGAGATTTGTGAATATCCCCAGATTTTCGTCCTTTGCGGGGGCGGAAGGGGGTGTGGCGAAATTTTGAAACAAACTCGTCTCGGTCCGATATATTAGGAGTGTGGATACCAAATTTGGTTGCTCTAGCTTTTGTAGTCTCTGAGATCTAGGCGCTAATGTTTTACTCTAAGCAAAGCCGCCAATGCTACGTGTGTGTTAGAGAGAGACAGGGCGAGAAAAAATGAAATTGTTTTCTTGATGCTGGATATAATAATAATACGATCTTATTCAAATTCTGCAGTCTAAAAGATATGGTCATTCTCTACGATTCTGCGTAGAGATCGTATGGTTTTCTCGTATCTTTAAAATTGTGGATGCCACAGATTTTCGTCTTTTGTGGGGGCGGAAGTGGGCGGGGCGAAGTTTTGAAATATTTTTGTAGCAGTGACATATCACAGAAGTCTGGATCCAAAACATCGTTGCTCTAGCTCTTATAGTCTTTGAGCACTAGGCGCTGAAGGGGACGGACAGACGGACAGACGGACGGACGGACAGACGGACAGACAGACATGGCTCAATCGACTCGGCTATTGATGCTGATCAAGAATATATATACTTTATGGGGTCGGAAACGATTCCTTCTGGACGTTACACACATCCATTTTCACCACAAATCTAATATACCCCAATACTCATTTTGAGTATCGGGTATAATTACGTTATATTTTTAAACTTTCAGCTTTTTCAATGTTTTGCGGTCTACACAATTACTGCTAAGAACTTTCAACTAACTCTTAAGTCATTCCTTCTTTGAATGTAGATAAGTTTAGCGAAATCTACTTTCCCCTCCCGATTCGCGGGTAAACGAACGCAAGTCCGGCCCACAGTTTACAGCATTTTCATTGTTATCCATCTCTCTAGCCTTACCTTACCCTCTATATGTATCCATTATTATATATCTTTCTATTCACTTCACCCCCGCCACACATACTGTTAATTAAAACGAAATGTTTTTCATTGATTGAGGCACATCAAACTACATAAACGCATGTGTTTTAGAACGGAATTTTCTTTTAATAAACAAATACGAGTATGCAACAATTACAATTAACGAAGGGCCCACATTTATTTAGCCATAATCCATTCGAAATGTACATACATTTCTCAGATGTGTTTTGTACAATCCCCCGCCCCATTGAAATTGAAATACATAAACTAAAGAATTTTAATCTGCATTTTTGTTATTTCGATTGTTAGTGGTTTAATTACTAACCATACAGAATATACTCGTAGGTGTGCCAGTTCATACACAGGACGTGAGCCCACGCTGTTTTCTCCGCCTTTCCCGTCCGCTTGCCGTCGGTACCTCCTCCGCCGGTGATTCCGCCGTAGCTCCTCGCGCTCTCGGGAGGTCCAAGGGATGTGGTCTTGGTTGGACTGTGGCAGCCACTGGTTGTCCTACTGCGGGTCATAGCCATTTTCGATTCACGCCCACGGGAAATAACGTCAGCAACCCTCCCATTCATACGCCGCCGAATCAAACGCTGGGATTCAGCTTCGAGCCGCGTAAGTTAATCAGTATACATATGTAATTGTCGATAATTTTAAAATATATCTTCCTTCACAGAGAACTTACGAGTATATACCCTACGCTTTGCCAAATCGAGCCGTACTCGATTTCCCCCTACCAGATGGAGTCCTATCCAAGCATTATTCGAGACAGACCGAGGCCCATCCCAGCAGGACACAAGCGCACCCCTTGCAAGATCCGAACCCAACAAGCCATCGTCATCCTTCGATCTGGCCATCGATAACAAGGACTTTGACTATGGAAACCAAGGGAGGAGGTAGATAGATATAGTTGTTGTTAGGTTTAAGGATATATGTATATATATATTTAGATAGTATATGCAAATGTTTTCCACTTATTTATTTCTTTATACTAAGCTAAGTTTCGATGAATAAAACTATTGCAAAATCATCCTTGTATGGGGGAGAAAACTAAATATTTTTGATGGGGGAAAGTGTCCTTGATCCTTGATAAGGACTCCATTAAATCAGGGACATTTTTCCGATCACAGGAAGCAGTCGCACGCCTATATCGGCCCACAAATAGCCTAGAAAACTAAATGTGTAATGTTGGGGTTGCTGGAGTCCTTACGGAAGGATCAATGAGATTTGTTTAATCCCGGCGGGCAATGGCACGCAAATATCTATAGCAAATATCCTTGACCCTTGGTCCTTGATACGGAATGCATTAGATCAAGAAAGCAATTTCGATCACAGGAAGCCGTCGCACATCCCGATCGGACTAGAAATTGTGGAGAGAGAATTTCAAAGAAAAGAAATTTTTTAAAACCCAACGACCTTCTGCTGATTTCTGTTCGCCTGGTATCCCAGATTTGAAATTCTCGTTTTCCACCATTTTGAGCAGCCAAAGAAAATATGAAAAAACTGAAAAATAAAACTAAAAGAAATTTAAAAAAAAACTAGCGACTTTCTGCTGATTTCTGTTCGCCTGGTATCCCAGATTTGAAATTCTCGTTTTCCACCATTTTGAGCAGCCAAAGAAAATATGAAATAACTGAAAAAGAAATTTAAAAAAAACTAGCGACTTTCTGCTGATTTCTGTTTGCCTGGTATCCCAGTTTTGAGATTCCCGTTTTTGGCTATTTGAGCGGTCACAAGTTGAAAGTTGTACAACAAAAAAAATTTTTTTACAGCAACTTTTGTTGTGTGTTTTGTGTGGCCCGATCTAGGCGTGCGTACTCGGAATAGCTTCCTTGAACTAATTCATTCCTTATCAAGGACCAAGGATCAAGGATATTTGCTACAGACATATATATCTTGTTTTCACCGTTATTTGTGGCCCGATCTAAACGTGCGACGGCTTCCCGTAGCCGGAATTGCTTCCTTAATCTAATGCATTCCGTATCAAGGACCAAGGGTCAAGGATATTTGCTCCATACATATATATCTTGTTTTCTCGCTTATCTGTGAGCCGATCTAGGCGTGCCACGGCCTCCGGGATCAGAAAAATCTTCTTGATCCTTCGGTAAGGACTCCAGCAACCCCAACATTACACATTTTCTAGGCTATTTGTGGGCCGATATAGGCGTGCGACGGCTTCCTTTGATCGGAAAAAAGTCCCTGATTCAATGGAGTCCTTATCAAGGATCAAGGACATTTTGCCCAATAAAAAATATTTATTTTTCTCCGCTATTTGTGAACCAATGTGGGCGTTCCACGTTGTTTTGTAATCTGGATAGTTTCCCCGGTAGAGGATACAGCAAGGATGGTTTTCCAATAATTTTATTTATCATAACTTAGCTTAACATAAATAAATAAACAAGTGGAAAATATCTTATCTATTATATAAATGAATAGACGCGTATGTATATCCTTAAACCTAACAACGATATCTATCTAGATTGGTTTCCCGTGGTTTCGAAGGATCGAAGGATGACGATGGCTTGTTTGGTTCGGATCTTGCAAGGGGTGCGCTTCTGTCCTGCTGGGATAGGACTCGGTCTGTCTCGACTACGCCTCGGTAATGCTTGGTAATGCTGGATGGAGTCCTACATCTGGTAGGGGGAAATCGAAAACGACTCGGTTTGTGGCAAAGCGTAGGGTACATACTCGTAAGTGCTCTGTGAAGGAAGAGATCATTTAAAATAATCAATATGATTCGGCGGCTTATGACTTGGGGGGGTTATTTCCGTGAACAAAAAATTCGGCTGCGGCGCTGGTAGCCGAAGACCGTGTGATCTAATCTAGACAGTTCGTTTGCAACATGTTCGGTGTATGAACTGGCACATCTACGAATATATACTGTATGGGGTTACTGGTTTAATTGAGATGAGATCGATTGTTGCGCGGGAATACATCGCGTTGCAATTGGTGCATGTCCGCGTCCGCGGTCACACTGATTGGTATTTTTAGTATTTTCCAGTAGTTTGAAGACGCTTTATGGACTCACCCTCTTCTCCAATGCACCAATGTAGAAATCGTGTAGAAATGCATTTACAGCCATGTCGCAGGACACATCGAATACTAAGGGCTCGCGCACACTATAGCTGAAAGCGGAGCAGAAATCGGAGCTGATAGCTGATTTATAAGCTCTGAAAAAAACAAACACACTGCACCGGTGCAAGTGCGCACATTGCAGACTGAGCTGAGCTGAGGGCTGAAAAAGCTCGCTGAAATCAGCTCAGCTTAGTTTGATCGATCAAGCATGTTTGTTTTTTCAACAAGCTGATTGCTGATTTTGTTCAAGTGTATTGGTTCATAAGTGATCGAAAATGGGCTGCAAAACATTGTTAAGCGAAATTACGGTTAATCCAGCGCTGGGGAATAAGCGGAATTATTAAAATATTTGAATAATAGTTTTATTTCTATAATTTCTGGAAGGCGATAAATTAAGCAAAAAAGTTTTATTATTTACCATTTTCATATGTCAATAATAAATATTGTTCAGGCCAGCAGCAGACGATTGCCGCGCACTGTGCCAACTTCGTCGCTCCGGTCTCAACTCGCTCTCGCGCGCTCGGAGGGGCGCTCGGGAGACTTTACGACCCACGATCCACCCGGCGCTCAAGCCATCATGGAGCATAGATCGTAAGGCCTAGTTTTAGTTACGTTTCCCACCGGTTGTGACAAGCTGTCGTCGTGCACATACGCGGACCTACAGTCCACATCATATATACCGAATACAAGGAACATATTTATCTCGACTACAGCTTGAGCTTTGTCTTGCTGATATTTTCGCACATGCATACAAGCACATGTACACATCGCAACGCAATCCAAGCGGCTGACAACAATCATAAATTCATATGCTTGCAATTGGTTTGTTGTTTTTTTTTTCCATGCTCAACGCTCCATCGGTTTTCGGTTTTATAAATAGAGAAAATAAATCACTGCGTCTCCGTATTTAACTAATTATATTGCCAACAAAATAAGACACGATCCTACATACGCACCACATATATATTTATCTTACATATACATACATACGTACGCATTCTAAAGTTATACATATTGCATATAAAACGTCATCCACCGTTTTAACCGTGTTTTACATCTCGCCAAAAAGTTGGTCGTCAACCCAAGCCACGTACATAGCATTACATCCATACGCACACACATACAAGCAGCAGCAGCGTGCATTCGTTTCGTTTTCTTTCGCTTCGCTTCTCCACCGTTTGCTGCGCTGTTGTTGTGGAGAATATTTTTCGTGCCGCGCTTGACCGTAACGGAACGCCAAGTGTAGCGCTACCCAGCACTTCGAGGTATATTGTTTTCAACATTCGTTTGCAACCGACTCTATATAGGGGTACCTTGTGCATCCATATCATTGCTCATCCTTATTAGTCGCTCTTGGTTGGCCCTTTGTTTTTTATTTGATCGTAGTATTTTTATATTTATATATTCCGGCCACGGTGCCCGACTTCTACTATATAAATACTCGCGATAAATCCCGCCAAGGCCACATAACCACGGTTCGTCGTTCACAACCTCATCTTCTCCATTTCCGCTCACCTGCTTTGCGACTCTGATACGCGCTATCGCAAATCCATCAGCTAACCATGCCCACTGGTGAGAAGAAATCTCGCAAGAAGTTTAGGCGGGGGAGTTCGCTGAGTTTGACCCATCCACCAGCTCCAACGGCTCAATCACTGACGCCCACAGCTTCCCGTCCGGCCCAGCTGAGCGAGGTCCGACCACGTCCAGGGCTCACACACCACATGCCTTTGAGGCCTTGTTGCTCCCCTCGGTCGTCCCTCGCACTGTTCCGAGCACTATGGCCCAATCGGTCGCCAGTTCCGCACGGTCTAAGTTTGCCTTGGCTGCAAGCAGACTGACACGCTTCGACCAGAAGCTCAGCGCTCCAGATGCAAGCACACCAACCCGCTCGCTCTCCCAAGTCCATCGAGATCAAACTCCGAAGCCTGTGGGCGAAGGTGGACGCGGAGTTCGAGGCCTGTGTGGAGGCGATAACGGAAGTAGATCCAGAGGGGGCAGCTGACGTCCAGGGGATGTACGATGACTGCTACGCGGTCTAAGCGCAATGCCTTGCCGAACTGAACGATCAGCTCGAACCCCCGACTGTCCCTCACACGCCTCAACTGGCCATTCAAGTGCCGACTTCCGGCGGTTGCCGTCTTCCTCCATGTGACACTGATGTTTTCAGTGGGGACTACCAGCAGTGGCCCACGTTCCGAGACCTGTTCACCGCCATATATATAGAGAACCCGAGGTTGGCTCCAGTAGAAAAACTGTTCCACCTCAACAAAAAAACAAGCGGTGAGGCCCACGACATAGTGGCACAGGCTCCACTCACGAACGAAGGGTTCGCGTCCGCATGGAGCGCCTCCGTGAGCGTTTCCAAACAAGAGGCTGATACTCAAAGCCCAGCTGAAGATCCTTTTCAGTCTGCCCCAAATCCGCACCGAGTCAGCTGCAGCGCTAAAAGAGCTTCAGAGGGCCGTCCACAAGTGCCTTACGACACTCAACCACTCCGAGGTCTCCACAGACAGCATTTTCGCTGACGGAGTGTTAGTGTACCTCAAATCGCGAAGTTGCCGAAAGCGACTTTGGAGCTTTGGGAGCAGTCCGTGACACACAAGTCCGAAATTCCCACCTGGCACGCTATGGACAAGTTCCTGGCGGAGCGGTACCTGTCTCTCGAGGTGACTGAGGATGGCCATCCAGGCATGGAGACTCAGGCCCACTCCAGGGCGAGTCTACCCATGTCAGAGAGTTCAAAGGGCAATCCCAACACATTCCGTTCCCAAGGGAGCCCTGTTGCAAGGCGGGTTCACTCGTTCGGAACAACTGTGGATCCGAAGCGGAGAACGTGTGATCTTTGCTCCAAAGAGAACCATCCGATCCGGGTATGCCCTCAATTCCTTCAGATGAGACTGATGCTCGCTCCAGCTATATTAAGCAAAAAATGCTTTGCTTAAACTGTTTCGCAAGAGGTCACCAGATTCGTGAATGTCCAAAGCGCCCACAACTGCAATACGTGTGGAGACCGGCATCATACGCTGCTGCACCGTGGCACTCCAGTTTCCAGCCAATCCGTGCCCAACTCCGTACCACTTCCGACTCCTGCCGAAGCTCAGACTAGCGTTCTGAGCTATTTCGCCTCCGGCAAGAGGGCGGTACTCCTGGGCACGGCTATTATTAATATTTGCCACTTGGGGACAAACTTTCGCGCCCGCGCTCTAATCGACCCGGGCTCCGAGGCGACGTTCATTACGGAACGTCTCTTCCAGATCATTAAGTTGCCATTCCGACTCGCCCAGGCACAGGTCTCGGGCCTCAATCAGACCATATCCGCTCAGTCCAAGAAGCTCTGCCATTTTTCCATCCGCTCCCCGACTAAGCCGGGCTTACACTTGGACGCCACAGCCTATGTCCTGCCGGAACTATCAGGCAGCCTTCCTCCCATCCGATCCGCGAACACTCGTTGCGAGACTTGCCGAACCTGCCATGGGCAGACCCGACATTTTACGCAAGCTCACAAATAGATGTCCTGATTGGTGCCGACATCCTTCCATCCATCCTCTTGAGCGGCTCACAGACGAACATCTGTGGATCTCTCCTCGGACAGGAGACCATTTTCGGATGGGTTCTTACAGGCCCAGTGCCAAACACGGTACAAGGCAGGGTCGCATCCTTCTCCACGCAAATTTCCACCGAGCTAGAGACTCCGTTAGACAAACTCCTCACAAAGTTTTGGGAGGTGGAGGACATTCCTACTTAAATAGAAAGCGAGTCGGATTCGTACTGCGAAAGAAATTTCCTCCGAACTACGTCAAGAACGCCAAGCGGGAAATACGTCGTCACGTTACCGTTTCGCGACCCAGATCATCTCGGATCAGATCTGGGGTATTCAAGGGCAACCGCGCTGGCCCAGTTCCTAAGAAACGAAAATCGCGTGAAAAGAAACAGTCCCCTACAAGAGCAGTACGACACCGTGATCCAAGAATACCTAGAGCTTGGACACATGACAGAAGTTCTTCCGACTCATGGGTCCTCAACCTACTAACTGCCGCACCACGCTGTCTTCAAGCCTGATAGCACCACCACGAGTCCGCGTTGTATTTAACGCATCCAGCCGTCGACTTAACGCTTCAGATCTGAAGTGCGCTACTACCCGGTACGTTCTTCAGTGCGACATCACCCAAGATGTATCGGCAGATTTGGGTAGATCCGAAGCACACCCCTTCCAGCGAATTTTGTTTCGCAACAAGGAGGGCGAGATACGCGACTATGAGTTGCAAACTGTCACCTTTGGAGTCAATTGTGCTCCCTTTCTCGCCATCCGGTGTTGCAGCAGCTTGCAGACGATGTCCAGTCCCGATTCCCAAGAGCCAGTCACATCATTCGGTCCTGTATGTATGTCGACGACGTCCTAGCGGGAGCAGACTCTCCCACTGAGGCTCAACTAGCTATCCGCGAGTTACAGGCCGCCCTGAGTTCTGCCGGGTTTCCACTGAGAAAATGGACGTCCAACCACAAGGATATCCTGACTACCATTCCGAATGACCATCTCCTTCACACCGACTTCCTTGAACTCGAGGCAGAACGCACAGCCAAGACTCTCGGAATTCGCTGGAAGGCGACAACAGACGATTTCTTCTTCGTTCCGCCAGAACTGGCATCTACGGCATCCAATACCAAGCGAGCGGTGCTTTCCCAGATAGCAAGGTTGTTCGACCCTGCAGGCTGGTTGGCGCCTTTCATTGTCCGGTCAAAGATCTTCATGCAAGAGATCTGGTTGCAAGAAGTGGGATGGGACGAAGATCTTCCGACCGAGATGCGTCAGCGCTGGCAGAGTTTTCTGCGGAGCTACTCCGCTCTCGACCAGATCCGCATTCCAAGGTGGATTGGCTCCGAACCAGCTGTAAGGGTCGAGCATCACGGATTTTGCGATGCGTCCGAAAAGGCGTACGGTGCGGCGATCTACTACGCATCGAGACTGACCACCTGGTCAAGGTACAGTTGCTTACCGCGAAAACACGAGTCGCACCCGTTAAGACTGTATCGCTCCCCGGTTAGAGCTGTGCGGCGCCGTGCTGCTGTCCGAAATGGTGACGGCTATCCTGCCAAATATGCCAAGCGCACCTACAACCTGTTACTTCTGGACAGATTCCGCTATAGTCCTGTCCTGGCTGAAAAAGCTTGCTTGCCACTGGACCTTCGTGGCCAACCGAGTGACCAGAATTTCGCAAGCCACCGGGGTCGAGAATTGGGGTCACGTTCCGTCCGCACAAAATCCCGTCGACCTTGCCAGCAGGGGCGTATCCTTACAGGAGCTCGTCGAGAACCAACTCTGGTGGCACGGACCAGCGTGGTTGAAGGGCCCCGGCATCAATGGCCAGCCCAATGCGGGGACGATCCCGTGATAACCCTCGAGCAACGTGCTCTGAAGGTTCATTTTGCACCGAGCCCATCCGAAGACTTCCTCGATCGGTTTCCAATCTGGAGAGAGCCCTGCGAGTCCGTGCTTATGTCCTTCGCTTCACAAAACGCTGCCGGAAGCTGGTCACCGGACAAGAGGACCACCTTGCAAGCGAAGACATTACCGAAGCTGAGCGCACTCTTATCCTAGAGACTCAGCGCAGGGAATACTCCCAAGAGCATCACTGCCTAAGCGAGAAGCGGCCAGTGCCAAGGTCAAGTTCTATCCTGAATTTAAACCCGTTCCTAGACCAACATGGGCTCATAAGAGCATATGGCCGTATCGCAACTTCTACCTTTCTGAAGTACGACGAACGCATCCCATTATTCTGCCGTACCGCTGCCGGCTATCCCGCCTTCTCGCGCAATTCACCCACCGGATAACTCTTCATGGCGGGAACCAACTAATGGTGCGACTTATCCGATCCAAGTTCTGGATTCCCAAGGTTCAGAAACTCATGAGTCTTTCATCATTGCATGCGATGAGTACACAGGGTTACGATGTAAAGGTCTGAGCTTAAAGAAACATTGCTCGGGCATAATCTTTAGAATATACGTACTCATACTGTTTTGTATAATAAAATCTACTGCCTTCTGCGTATCACAATTTGCATCAACTACAAATTTACAAATATTCACTTATTTAGTCTGAGGATTGACGCGAGGCCTCTGCCACTGCCGTAAGTGTCTTTTCTTTTCGTTTTCGTTAAGTTTTCAGAGAAGGATCGCCGAGATGGTTTATTGCTTCGTGGATCCTCGCGCGATTGATACTGCTAAACGATGTCGCGCGCACGTAGTGGATGCCGTTATTGCGATTATGGTTGTTATGGTGCTCGAGGTGATCCTGTTCATCTGCTCCTTGAGGATCTCCAGCTCCGTATGCGGAGACCGTCACCTCGTACTTGTGCGTCACCAGAGACCGATAGAAGTGTATGCGAAGCCAGGAAGATAATCATCACGGGTATCAGCACCACGCAGGCGACCAGGCCGCGGCGGGCTCAGATCATAGAACTTTACCCAGCACAGTATGGCTATCTCCAGCAGGAATAGATCAACCCCAGCAGCGTCGAAAATGCCACGTCGTCTCAATTACCAGTGCAGGCGCTCGTGCGGCGACTCGTGCACCAGGGAGATGCTGTGCAGGTTGCACACTACTCGATGTTCGCAGATGCAGGTGCTAATCATAAAAGCCAGCATATGCACGGCACCAGCATAGTGGTGCAGATCGCAAACGCCACTAGCATTCCGGCGGAACCTTTGTGTCGGGTCCAGCTGCACCTCCACCATCGCCACCTGTGGGGGACGCAAAAGAGCAGAGGTCGGGAGATTAGTGAGAGTCGTGATGGGCTACGGGTTACTCTGCCAAGATCGCCGCTCTCAGGAGGCAATGCTCCTCCTATTATTAATCCAGCATTCCACACAACGGCGTTGATTTTTGCGGACCCTTTTATCACAAGTCGGAAGTCAGAAGCAGGCCTCCTATCAAATGTTACATCGCTGTCTTCGTATGCTTTAGCACCAAAGCAACTCATTTGGAAGTCGTTCGGGATCTATCTACAGAATCCTTTCTGGCAGCATTAAGGCGTTTTATAAGTCTACGTCCCAAACCTCGAATCATCTGGTCAGACAACGCTACAAATTTTGTAGGAGCAAAAAATGAGCTTTGGAGCTTCGGCAAATGTTCCTCAGCGATCCTCATACGTCGACTGTGTCACATCTCTGCGTTTCTAGTGGAATCGACTGGAATTTCATCCCCCCTCGCTCACCTCATTTTGGGGGTTTGTGGGAGGCGGCTGTAAAAGCAGCTAAATATCATTTTCATCGCATCGTCGGACCTACATTTTTACCCTTGATGAAATTCAGACCTTGGCTTGTGAAATCTCTGCTTTGTTAAATTCCCGTCCGCTTTATGCAATTACAGAAAGTTCCGATGATCTAGATGTGCTCACGCCAAACCACTTTCTCAATGGAGCCCCGAAAGCTGCATTCGACGAGCCAGATGTGGCGCATCTCCGGGTCAACCTACTTAGTCGATGCAGCGGCTGTGTCAAATGAAGCAGGCGTTTTGGAGAAAATGGAGCACGGCGTATCTTTCGATTCTTCAGGAGCGGAGCAAGTGGCGGTCATCGTCTCCAAACATCAAAGCTAGGAGCGCTCGTCATGATCAAGGAGGAAACGCTGCCACCATTAAGGTGGCCGCTTGGCCGCATTGAGAGCGTCATCCCAGAAAAGATGAACCATCAGAGTAGCCGTCATCCGCACTCAAAAGGGCCTTTTCAAGAGGCCTTGGAAAAATAGCGGTTCTGCCCCTTCAGGATGGATCTGTTGAAAGCCTTTGCCTTCCAACGGGGGTGAATGTTCGGAGCAGAACCCAGCCGATTAGCTGCTTGCCAAATAGCACCTAATTCTTGGCCCTCAGCCGCTTATTTTGTTGTTACTTATGTCTATGTCACTCATTTGTTTGTTAAAGCTCTGCGCTTGCTTGCCCTGCTAAACGCTCTCTGCCAGCTCGCTCTTCGCTATCTCCGCTTTGCGTTTGCCTACCGACGTCGGCCGAGCGAAGCTGCGCCTTGCGATCGAGCCGCAATGTAAAGGGCAGGCAAGCCACACATGCAATTTGGATGTCACGCATTAAAGAACATATCGTAATTTTATTTCTGCGCCGAGTTTTATTTAATTCGAAATAATTAGTCTCGCCGATTGGGATAAAAAAACATTATCTCCACAGCTTCTATGGGCTTATATGAAAACAGGGCGAACATTTGGTAGAGAAGATAGTGGAAATTGTTTAAACTTATTTTACAATCAATTCCCAATAAAAGGAATATTTAAAATTGTGTGGTGTTGTAGAAAATTGATTTATCAATCGGATAAAATTACGTTTTCAGAGCTGAGGGCCGTAGCTAGTAATATTAATCCAAATATTAAAATACGAGGAAATGTACAATAGAATCGTCAGTAGACTTACGGTATTTTTGGTATATTTCTGAGGGCTGCCATAGATTTTATCCATAAGACCGCGATAGATCAGGTCACACTGAAACACACTCAAACGAAGCGAAGCGTTGGTAAAAAAGTGACAATAATGTCTGCCGATAACACTTCCTTTTCATCAGCGAGCGAGACCGGTCGTGTTTTTTCTTAACAGTCTGAAAGGTGACTTTTTCCAAGCAACAAAGGCTTAATTAAAAGTGATTGTAAAAATTGGATCATTGTTTATTTCATACAAATCTTCATCAATATATAAATTATTCCTCTTTTCATTTCCCAAAGGAGAGGTAAGTCTTTGGCAATCTGGTTAAACCAGCAAGTTATGGCGGACGCCGGTCACTCGGTGTCTGCCAAATTGAAACCCCCTGATCAGGTGGCAAAAAGCGGCAAAATTCAAACCCAAAAAACAATAGCAAAAAACTTCAGTGCTTTGTGTTCAGGTGTGAAAGAGGACATATTCGACAGCTTGACTAACGAAAAGTACCCAGCAAAAAAAGATGCGCAAGGAACAAAAAAGCGACAACACCAATACAGACATAAATAACAAAATGCTGATAGACGATGACAGTAACAAAATGGTGGAGGCTTCTGACGTGTGACCGTTCACAATTCTCACACAAATGCCATAAATGGTTTTACTGGAAATACTGAAATGACTAAAACACTGAATAAAAATACTAATCCGATTATAAACCATCAAATGTAGGTATCGAAAGAGAAACAGTGTTGTATAGTGAGTGCCACATCGGTGATGCGGCTGTACTAGTATCGACTAAGAACAGTACCATCTTCGAAAACAAAAACACCAAAAAATGGCTTATTCTTTTTTGAAAAAATAAGACACCTTAAAATCAAAGGAATTAAAGAAATCGTAGCTCTTGCGCCTACACTATACAAGATTTATTTTAAGGTTTTCAGCGAAGCAAATGATTTAGTTTTAAATGAGGAGTTAAAAAAAATGAATTTAGTGGTATTTATACCAAAAGACTATGTGGAATCCTATGGAGTAATTAAAGGGGTGCCCCTCGTTTTTCTGAGAATGAAATTATGGATAATATTACTTCTAACATACAAATTAAGTCAATTGAAAAATTAGCAAGAAGGCAGAAAATTACAACCGATGACAACAACGAAACATTCAAGCTCATACCATTAGAAACAGTCAAAATTGGTTTTGAGGAAACCAGAAAAGGTATCTCTTTTTGGGATATGTGGGATGAAAGTAAGCATATATGTTCCCAGAGTAAGGCAATGTTATAATTGTGGCAGACTTGGTCACACTTCGACCAGATGCAAATCAGCTAGGAGGTGATATAAATGCGGAGTCGAGGAGTGCAATGGTCTCAAATGTATCCTTTGCAATGGGAAAAATCACTCAGCTAGGGACAGACTGATGTGCCCAGTATGGGAAAAGGAGATGGACATTAACAAAATAATGACAATCAAAAAAATCGCGCGTAAGGAAGTGCTTAGCACTTACTCAATCCATCAAAATTTTTCGCTGTTAGATAATTATGAAAAAAACTATCCAAAACTAGATATAAATGAGGAAAATGTTCAAAACAAAAACGTTAAAGCAAATGAAGTTTAAAAAAACACAGTTATGCGAGCAGGTTAGTGCAGAGACCTTTGGTTCCTGCACCAAAAACCCCACTATCACTTAGAATCATATTACCAGCGATTCTAGTAATCACGTACCATTTTTTGAAAACAAAGAACTAAAAAAAAAACAAATTTACCATTCAACAGATGGTTGACATGTTGTCTCGTTTAGTCGACTCAAATGATTGTGTCACATCCATCTAAATAAATATGAAATTTTTACAACATAACATTCAATCTATTAAAGCCAATAAAAACGACCTAGTATTCTACTTAAACAATGAAAACTTCGACTTTGCCATTCTGGCTGAAGTTTTCTCTCACGATCTCCGTTTTAGGAAACTAGCCAACTTCAATAGGTTAGAAAAACATAGAGAGGACGGTTATGGAGGAGTGGCGATTGCCTACAAAAAAGAATTAAGAGTTAAAAGACTGATATATGAGACAGAGCAAGATATAATTATAGCAAGAACCATCAAACAACAAAGATAAATTTTCTTATCACCTCAGTATATTTTGAACCTTTGTTGTCTCTTGCATCCTTCAAGCAAGCGATTAACAATTTCCTTGAATATTTAGATGCATTCGGAAAAGTCATAATTGCAGGAGATTTTAACGCAAGACATACCTTTTCTGGAGACAGAACCAACAGTGAAAAGGGAACTTTTCTCATGCAAGCTATGTCAAAATGCTGGCTACAGTCTAGCAAATGACCACAGTCTCACATTCAGAAGACACATCGACTCAACATCAGGTCTGTACTTGATTTAACTTTTACAAAGGGTATTCATATAGAGAATTGGAAATGCGAAAAGTTTTACCTAGGAGGCAGCCACCATCACCCAATAACGCTTTGAAACAGCAGGATATCAACACAAACTCAAAACTTTCCTTGCCAAAAACAGGCTACTGAAAAAGCTAATCCAGTTTGAGGCCGACAAAGATATGGATAATTTAGCGAAGAACATCCAACAGGAAATAAAAGCAGCTACTTATGAAATCAAAAACAAATGTCCAAAATTATGGTGGACGAGAATTTAGCCAAACTATTCAGGGAGTTTGCAGAGTCGCAGAAGAAGACAGCTTCAGAACCCTCCTTTCAAAATTATTGTTTCTGCTGTTAACCTCAAGGTTAAATGGAAAAAATCTGTTAAAATTGACAAAAGAACTAGCTATGCCAGGAAGTTAACAGAGTTAAATGTAAAATCGAACTCAAGAGAAGCCTGGAGATTCCTCAGAAATCTAAAAAACTGTCAAGAGAACACCCCAGAAATTTTCGACCCTGACAAAGCTGGGCCATACCTGGAATTCCTTAACGAACAAATAACCTCAGAAGCAAAGGATGTAGACGAAGAAATGTACTCAACCAAGAACAATGAAAATCCTTTCTTTTCCTTGGAAGAGTTAGAGGCTGTGTTAGTCAGAAACAGAAAAAACGGCAGAGGAATAGATCACATCACATACGAGATGCTGAGTGCTCTCAACACTAGTATAAAGACAGAACTTGTACATTTTTACAACCGTCGAGTGGCTATGTGCGATTTCCCAGTCGAATGGAGATCTATCAGAATTGTACCAATACCGAAAAAAACATGGATCTGACTGACGTAAAACATTTTCGACCCATATCCCTCATTTCGGTTCTAGCCAAGACAGTAAATGGCATGGTGAAAGCCAGGCTGGAAAAGCATATACAAGAAAACAAGATTATACCCTACAGATCTTATGCATACCAAAAAAAACAAGTCTGCAGCGATGTGCATAAATGATGTCATCAATGTGGTAGCGGCAAAGAAAAAGAACAAGGAACACGTTACTCTTGTGGTTGTTGACCTCAACAATGCCTACAATTGTGTCAACCTGAAATTCTTAAAAAGACTAATGGAAAATGAGTGTTTTCCTAAAACATACATTGACTGGATCATCAGTTTTATGCATAGCTCGCAAACGACGGTCAACACTTTTTCCCTTTGCGGTCTCGTCACTGACAAAACCGAAAAAGACACGCAGAAGCGTTCTCTCACTGAGCAGAACACTTTTTGTCTCTTCGCTTGTGTTATGTGTTTCGGGTTTTCGGTTGAGCCCGACACACGATCGGGTCTCACAATAAACAGCTTAGAGAGACACTTTGTCAAGCGCTCGCAGCAAAAGTGTCTTAGATGAGCAGAACCCAAAAAGTGTCTGAGTAAAGTGTTTTTAGTTTTTTATTCGTGTTTATGTTTATTTATTCATGTTTTTCGCATCTTATGGTTATGTTATTGTAATATTTATACTTATATGCGAATTTTCTGCAAACTGAAGAGACATGGATATGGATGTATGTATATATGTATGTATGTATATATTTTGTATTAATACGAATTTAGCTTAACCACTAACAATGAGTTAATATTTTCCGCCACTTAAAGAGCAACGTTTTTCATTCAAAATATAATGAAGTGCTGAAAAGGCTCTTTCGACCGATACCTGAGTGGCCGGTGTAGCCAGCACCACCTGTGCGAGCGAATTCAAGTGTGGTGATCTTAGCTTCATGTCGTTAAAAAGCTGCCATATATCGGCATTTAATGGTAAACGGCCATTGTTCAAAGCAAAGTTCTTCACATCAGTAAAAATTTCGGAAAGTTGTTCAGGAACAGGCTCATTTTGGGTTTGGGACAGTGTCTGACACAATTCACGAAGGCAAGTGATCGTTGCCACAGCCACCACACGTACAAGCACGCATACATACGCAAAAGACACTTTTTTCGTTCGCTCGCGACAAGATGCTCAGTGAAAAACAGGAACAAAAGAGAAGTGAAAAAGTCGGTCTTTGCTTGAGCGAAGAGCGAGTTGAGCAAAAACGGATTTGATCGGGTCTTTTCAGTCCCTTTCTCAATGTGTTCGTCAATGAGAGGTTTTTATCAGACACGCCGAAAGTGTCAACAGTTATTTGCGAGCTATGGTTTTATGTCTATGAACCTACTGAAAATAGGGAAGCTGTTCAGGTAGTTCAGGGAGGAATCCCACAGGGCTCTTGTCTGTCGCCCCTCCTTTTTAATGTATACACAAAAAGACTACATCAGATCTGTGATAGAAATACTCATATGATGCAATTTGCAGATGACTTCGTTATAATCTCTCCCAACAGAGAGTTTACTGTAGCGGTTGAAAACCTTAATAAAAAACTAAATGACTTTAACCTTCTATGTGGTGATCTCGTTTTAGCTTCAATCCAAGCAAATCTGCAGCAATGAATGTAGGAAAAAGACAGGTCAGAGCGGTAAATATTTCTGTTAGAAATGTGCCTATACAAATCGAAAAGATATCGTTTCTTAGGCAGACTGATTAGCGCAAACATGTCAAATGTCAGTCATGTAAAAATGGTTAAAGAACAAACAAAAAAATGCAACAGACTCCTCCAGCTTGCGACTACTATCAAATCAGGTCTAAAACCTAAAACAAGTACCAACATCTTCAAAGCTTTTATTAGAACAAAACAAGAATATGCTATCACAAGTTTTTCAGACATGGGATCTGGAGCAAGTAAAGATATAGAAATAGCGCAAGCTAAATCACTCAGAAGGTGTGTTGGGTGCCACCTGACACAAGCAAACACGAAATTTTTGTCCTCGCTGGTGTAATGCCACCTGTTTTCAGGAAGAAATGAATGAAGAATGAAGAATGAAGAAATAAAAACTATATTTTATGAGATTCTGAACAAGTACAGAAGGACGACTGGAACATTCTATCAACAGATGCCTCAGTTACAGAAAGTATATGTGGCATAGAATAGTAGAATGGCCTAGTGGAAATATCCACAAGTAAAAAATAGAAAACAGATTATCCTCAGTAGGTGCCGAACTCGTAGGCCTTAAAAAGGCCTGCGAACTATGTCTTAAATATAATTACAAAAAGGCTTTGATTTTAAGTGATGGATTAGGAGCTATTAATTTAATTAAAAATAAGAATACAGACTCGTACCTAGTGAATGATATTCACAACATAATTAACCAATCAGACATTCAGAAACTTGACATTCTATGGGTCCCTGGTCACAAGGGTGTGGCCATCAACGAAAAGACTGACATAGCAGCAAAGGCTGCTACAAGTGAGGGGTTTACAATAAATATAAAATACAGCTACAAGGAGGCTCAAAGAGAAATTAGGAACTTTTTAGTATACAAATGGAATGAGGACTACAGGACGAAGTGTAGGACGAAGGGATCCAGCCTCATAGACATATTTCCAGACATACCCAGTAAACCCTGGCATTTTTCTCTTAAATGGAATGCTAAAAGCATCAAGACCATTAACAGACTTATGACGGAACACACATACGACAAAGTCTTCCTACACAGAATCAAAGCAATTGACTCAAATATCTGCGAAACGTGCAATGTAACTGAATATGCCGAACACCTGATCTTCGATTGCCAAAGATTTGCCGGGCTCAGAATATTAATAAAAAAAGAGCCGCTACATCTCAGAGAGCTGGCAATCTTCATCAAAAACTGCTGACTTAAACTTTTGACCCCTTTTTTCTTCATCATGTTATAAAGTAATTTCAGTTTATTTTCTAAAACAGTTAAGTCATTTTCCTCTTTTTTTTATATACCGACCTGTCAAACTCGCCAAACTACATCACCAGTATCTGATCAATGTGGCTACAGTGCTACGATCAAAATTCCGATCATCCTTGAGATGATTTAAAACAAAAAAAAAAAAAAAATAATAATAATGTCTGCCGATATAGTGAAACAGTTGAAAGGCACTCGATCCGATGTTGAGGCTGCGGCCACGCAATTAAGCTGAAATTCAAGGAATTCAGCAAGGGCATCGGGATAAACGACGCCTCCTTTCCGCTAAGATATGAGTTGAGCGTGTTGCGCCAGCTGTGTGTCGCCTTGAAGGACAATCTGCACCAGCATGACGATCTCTACTGCGACATTGCGGCCACCGTGGTACCACACGTGGAGCCCTACGAGGAGAAGCCGAGCCTGTGGGAAGCTCATCTAACGAGCCTGCGGTACATACATCGTGAGCTTTGTCAGGAGGTAAGTTGAAGAACCAAATGCTTGCTGGCTGTATCCTAATTGTACGGTGCTTCGCAGAAATCCCTGACGGAATGCCAGAAAATGTACGGCCTAGTCCGATCGCAGCTCTGCCGCCTGCAAGGGGAGGCTGACTACAAGTTTTATTTGGACATCCATCTGACGCACTTCAATGGCATTCACTTGCAAATGCAGAAGGAGACGTTGCCCATCGCCGCCACAGATCAACTATATTACGCCTTGGAGGCAATGGGTGTCCTCTTTGACACCATGCGCCAGCGTAAAGTGGCAAAGAATGCGGCTCTCCTGGTCCAGCTGAATGATGCCCTGTTCAGCAAGCGAGGCAAAGCCTTTCTGATGTACCTGAGCGCCCTTCCGCCCGAGAGCACGACGAAAATGTACGACCCGCTTCTCAAGCTCCTGAGCTGCAGCTGGGCCACACCCAGCTCTGAGCTGACTACTCAATTCACGGAGTATCTGGGCCTGGTTCTGGCACTGATGCAGATCGACATGTTTTCCATAGAAGCGCCGCTCGAACAACAACTGGCACTGAAGTTGCTGCGCACAAGGACGTCTCTCCGCAGAACTACTCCATCCAGCTCCTCTACTACTATGTCAAGCTGTTGTACGTGCGCGAGCTACGGCGGACTTCAAGCGACTTACATCGATCTGTGCAAGAAGTTCGTCTACTTCTTCGAGCACAAGGCGCGACGCACGCCAAAGAGCAGTGGTTTCATGGACCTGCTGGTGTTCTTCCAGCGCCTGCAGATGCTGCTTCATCAGAGCAGCAACAAGCCTCCCTTAGACATTTTTTGGCAGCAGCTCGAGGGCGACGACAGTCCGAGGTATACACCGCCCACTTTCAACTGCTGCATGGCTGCCTTGGGCTGACGGTGAACGTAGTGAGGAGTCCGCTGGGGACCAGCTGCTCCAACGAGGCCTGTAAAAGCATTCGCAGGCATTGCCTTCTCTCCTTCGGGGTGTGCGCCCTGGAAGCTTACGTTAACTGGCAGCCGACGACCGAACAGAAGTCGGACAAGGTACGTCTGCCACAGCTGGAAAACCTTTTACCTAATGAGCTTTCTCTTCAGGCACCCTATAAGCCGCTCTTGGGCATTCTTGGCTACACCTTGGACGTGGCCAAGAGCATGAAGTGCCTGGGGCCCTCCGCCATGAGCTAGACAAGCTGGTGCGTCTACTGGCACTCGTGGCCGAAAAGGTAGCGTGTCCCGAACAAATGTCCCTTGTGCTGGCCTTCTTGGAGCCCTTGCAACATCTACGACCGCTCATCACCAGCCAGAAAATGCTTAGTGTGCTCCTCCGAATCTACAAAGCCAGTGTCCACTGCAAGAGCTCCGACATGGCCAACCGTCTGCAGTCCACGAGTCTACGAGTGGCACGAGTCCAGTCCTATGCCCAACCCCCTAACCCCCGCCCAAAAGAAACAGCTATACGATGTGGATCTGTTGGCCGTGCTGCACTTCCAGAGTGCGCGGCCCGTACCCCTGCTGCAGTCGCTACTACCGCTGCCGTCACAATGACTACCACCTGGTTCTCCTGGCACGCAAGATGCGCACCGACAGCGAGGTGGTGCGTCAGTGCGAGGAACTGCGCTCCCAGCTGCAAAGCACGGCCCTCAAGCAACCGCTCAGCCGCATGCAACAGCTGGCCATTGGCCATACCAGTATCAGTGTGCTGCTGGAGGCTTTGGAGGCACAGAAGACAAAGTTCTCGATCAAGGAGACGGCCGAGAACAGCCTGGAGGAGTTAATCGTCAAGAACAACTTGCTGGAGCTCAACATTCAGCGGAGCATCGCCTGGTGGAGTTGGCTACATCGGCCATCGCTGGCTTCGCGGCCTTCTTCGAACGTGCAGACCAAGAGCCGCTCGGCTGCGACGATACACCAATCGACTGGGAAGCCCTGATCGACGATGCAGTTGCTGCAGCCATGGCTCTGTCCACCATGGGCTACATGGCGCAGGCCGATGAAGCCTGGCTGCTGATACTCAGGATTGGGCAAATGCTGACGAGAGATTCACCTACCTGCGAGCCCTGACCCACTTCCTGGGACAAGACCACCTGAATTCTAACCAGCAGCTCCAACTCTCCGAGGAGGTGGATCGAGCGCAGGAGCTGCTCGACGATCTGTGGCCTCAGCTCCAAAACGGATGGTTCTTTAAGCGCCAACATACTATAGTGATGCTCTGCCTCTGCCACATGGCCAGCTACTATGCGCGGCAGGACTGTCTGTGCCACGCCCAGCTGCTGTTGCTGCAGGCCGAGGAGCTGCGCGCCCAGTTCGATGAGCGAGTTGGCAAGAGCGACATTGTGCAGATCACAATCCAGACAGTTCGTTTTCGATTGACTACAGGCGGAAGACGCGGTGCAGCAGCCTGCCTAGGAGGCCGTCGCCCCTGCGACAGCTAGACACGCTGGTCGACAGCGTGCGCAACTACTGCACAGTGTCCAGCGTGGACCTGGAGCCCTGCAGCTGCTGCTGGCTGACCTCGTGAGGGAGAGCACGAGTATGCGGCCAATCGGCTGACCGCGCCGTTCGCCTTTTACGGCACCACGCTTAACCTGGTGCTGCAGTCGGGTATGGCCCTGCGGACCATTGAGTGCTCATCTCGTGGCTCTGGATGAACCTGCAGAATGAGTACCTGGACCAGGCGCAGTCCAAGCTGCGCCTCCTGGACCATTTGCTCGCCATCAAGCCGCTTAGTCGAACGCTGGTGGAGCAGACATCGGCCAAATACATCCCCGCAATAGCCGCCAAGGAAGATCACAAGGCGAATGCCATGAGCGAGCTGACCAGCAACATGCTGCTCATGCAGCTCGTGGAGCCGATAAAGAAGCAGAACCAGCTGGACGTGGCCACACTCAAGTCTCTGCCATGCACGAGCCAATTCCCACCAGCCATCAGCTGCAGCGCTATGTGAGCAAGCAAGGGATGCCGCCCCATCTACGGGACAGCATGCAGCTGCAATGTTTCTACTTATCGTGGATGTCTCCATGCCCGCTTAAACTTCTTGAAAAGGGAGACCGATCAGCTGGACGACTTCTACGTAGGGGCAGGCAATTGGCTGCAGGAGATCCCGTACGCACCGCCACACTGGGCTCCATGCTCATCGTGCACGAACTCTACCACATCAACTATCTTCGCTTCAGAAAGAAGAACAAGGAGGCTCTCAGCTATGCGGAGGCAGCTCTCAAATCAGTGCTTCAACTATAGCTTCAACCTCATGGTCCAGATAAAGACGGCCCGGTTGGAGCTGCATCTCGTTGGCAAAGCGAGGGCGAAGACCATTAGGCGAGCCCTCGCTTTTAACACTTCGCCAGAGGATAAACGCAGGAAAGGTGTTGTTGAGGGACTACCAAGGCAAAATCATCTGCCAGAAAGACGCCCAGGTTCAAGATATACACGGAGCTGGAATTGCGACCACCCATCGGTTGCAGCAACAGCAGCAGCAGTAGCAGCAAGAGCGGCAATGAGAACACGCCACCATCGGATCATGTGGATCTGAATGCCTGCCAGACGATCGAGATAAGCGATGACGATGCTGCTTCGGTTTCAGCTTCGACTCCGGCTCCCTCTCAACTGAAACGATCCCAATCTGTGCCAGCCAAGGCCACAAAGACACGCTCCGCTAGAATTGGTAGCCAACTAAAAGTACCAGAGATCATCGAATTGGACGATACCATGGAAGAGACGCCTTCCACCTCATCGGCAGCCTCAGTGAAGCGGTATCCGACTAGTGATGCAAGGAGCACTCGTGCCCGCAACAGGCAACTCGAGGAAACGCCAGCGACCACGCGGGACGACCACGTCGGAAGGTACCGGAGCCTGAACCCCAGCAGGAGACAGTCAGCGTTAGGCGGCGGCAAAGGAACTGATCAGAACTGACACTTGCATAGGCTTATAATAGTTTATAGTTAATATTTGTTTGTAGCTTGTCCTTATTCCATTTGATTGTGTATTTATAAACGTTATGGCAAGGAGATCGACCTTCCAGAGAATGTCTAAAATGTTCTTATTGCTTGAGCACGCGTATCAGCGAACTCTTGCAGATGTCCTGGACCCACCGACCAAACTGAATCCGATTCTGTCCGTGGTCGAAGAAGCCAGCGCCCGACTTGCAGCCCTCCTGGAACTCTCCCACATAGCGCTTTCCGTTTGCTGAACACAGACGAAACATATGGATCGACGAGGATTCTACTGAACTTTCATTTTGTTAGAGGACTCACCCGAGAAGAGGACGCCCCGTCCGTGCATGGCATCCTGGAGCCATTCCCCCACATAGACGCGTCTGTCCGCATACCAATGTATGCCGCGTCCTTGCCGCTTGTTCATCTGCCACTGACCAAAGTAGACGGATCCATCGTCGTAGTACTGTTTTCCCTCCCCGCTGCGCTTGTCATGGCTCCAATGACCCACATAGAGGCGATGCACCTGGCCATCAGGGGACTCCCGCCGCATGGATCCTTTAGCCATGACGTTGGCCCCGCTGCCACTGGCCCTCGTACACCAATCGTACACGACGGCTCGATTTCACTCCATAGCCGTGGTGTTGGTTCCTCAGCCACTTGCCCTGATAGCGGCCATGTCCTCCGGCAGGATAGCGCAGGCTTCGAACACCATTGCCGCCACCAGCATGGCACGACATGTTGCAGACAACTGAGCCCCAGCCCCGCTTTGGGTTTGTTATCTGTGCTCTTCTTTCGTGTCCTGGGGTGCGTGCGGTGTCCCTTTTCTAATCAACCCCAACCATGTGTCCTGGCTCCGTTTGCCCCCATCCAAAAACTTTCGTTAGCTAGTCGCTCTTCCAGTCGCTCTTGGCACGCAAGCCTAACGACCTGATGGAGGTCAGGCGGGGGGAACGGCAATAGAAAATCGCTTGCTTCGGTTAAATATAGTAGAAAAAATCGTTTAATCGTACGTGTATAAATTACAGCGCAATTTCGCTTACATATTCGCCTATCAATATCAAAATTTGGGCTAACACGATCTGGTTCGGTTCGAATTATTGGGCGAGGGAAGACTGCGCTATGGATGAGGTCTGGGTCTGACATCGCGAGCGATGGCATACCACTAAAATACAATACAGATATTAGCGGACGCGCCAACTAGTTACAACAAATATACAAGCTAATATTGAGGATTATTTAGTCAACACAGTGGTTTAAACTTGAAAGTAGTATTTCTTTAGTTTGGGTCTTTCATCATTGCATGCGATGAGTACACAGGTGTTACGATGTGTAAAGGTCTTGAGCTTAAAGAAACATTGCTCGGGGCACAATCCTTTAGAATATACGTACTCATACTGTTTTTGTATAATAAAAATCTACTGCCTTCTGCGTATCACAATTTGCATCAACTACAAATTTACAAAATATTCACTTATTTAGTCTGAGGATTGACGGCGAGGCCTCTGGCCACTGCCGTAAGTGTCTTTTCTTTTCGTTTTCGTTAAGTTTTCAGAGAAGGATCGCCGAGATGGTTTATTGCTTCGTGGGATCTCGCGCGATTGATACTGCTAAACGATGTCGCCGGCGCACCGTAGTGGATGCCGTTATTGCGATTATGGTTGTTATGGTGCTCGAGGTGATCCTGTTCCATCTGCTCCTTGAGGATCTCCAGCTCCCGTATGCCGGAGACCGTCACCTCGTACTTGTGCGTCACCAGAGACCGATAGAAGTGTATGGCGAAAGCCAGGAAGATAATCATCACGGGTATCAGCACCACGCAGGCCGACCAGGCCGCCGGCGGGCTCAGATCATAGAACTTTACCCAGCACAGTATGGCTATCTCCAGCAGGAATAGGATCAACCCCAGCAGCGTCGAAAATGCCCACGTCGTCTCAATGTACCAGTGCAGGCGCTCGTGCGGCGACTCGTGCACCAGGGAGATGCTGTGCAGGTTGCACACTACCTCGATGTTCGGCAGGATGCAGGTGCTAATCATAAAAGCCAGCATATGCACGGCCACCAGCATAGTGGTGCAGATCGCAAACGCCACTAGCATTCCGGGCGGAACCTTTGTGTCGGGTCCAGCTGCACCTCCACCATCGCCACCTGTGGGGGGACGCAAAAGAGCAGAGGTCGGGAGATTAGTGAGAGTCGTGGATGGCTACGGGTTACTCTGCCAAGATCGCCGCTCTCAGGAGGCAATGCTCCTCCTATTATTAATCCAGCATTCCACACAACGGGCGTTGATTTTTGCGGACCCTTTTATCACAAGTCGGAAGTCAGAAGCAGGCCTCCTATCAAATGTTACATCGCTGTCTTCGTATGCTTTAGCACCAAAGCAACTCATTTGGAAGTCGTTCGGGATCTATCTACAGAATCCTTTCTGGCAGCATTAAGGCGTTTTATAAGTCTACGTCCCAAACCTCGAATCATCTGGTCAGACAACGCTACAAATTTTGTAGGAGCAAAAAATGAGCTTTTGGAGCTTCGGCAAATGTTCCTCAGCGATCCTCATACGTCGACTGTGTCACATCTCTGCGTTTCTAGTGGAATCGACTGGAATTTCATCCCCCTCGCTCACCTCATTTTGGGGTTTGTGGGAGGCGGCTGTAAAAGCAGCTAAATATCATTTTCATCGCATCGTCGGGACCTACATTTTACCCTTGATGAAATTCAGACCTTGGCTTGTGAAATCTCTGCTTTGTTAAATTCCCGTCCGCTTTATGCAATTACAGAAAGTTCCGATGATCTAGATGTGCTCACGCCAAACCACTTTCTCAATGGAGCCCGAAAGCTGCATTCGACGAGCCAGATGTGGCGCATCTCCGGGTCAACCTACTTAGTCGATGCAGCGGCTGTGTCAAATGAAGCAGGCGTTTTGGAGAAAATGGAGCACGGCGTATCTTTCGATTCTTCAGGAGCGGAGCAAGTGGCGGTCATCGTCTCCAAACATCAAGCTAGGAGCGCTCGTCATGATCAAGGAGGAAACGCTGCCACCATTAAGGTGGCCGCTTGGCCGCATTGAGAGCGTCATCCCAGGAAAAGATGGAACCATCAGAGTAGCCGTCATCCGCACTCAAAAGGGCCTTTTCAAGAGGGCCGTTGGAAAAATAGCGGTTCTGCCCCTTCAGGATGGATCTGTTGAAAGCCTTTGCCTTCCAACGGGGGGTGAATGTTCGGAGCAGAACCCAGCCGATTAGCTGCTTGCCAAATAGCACCTAATTCTTGGCCCTCAGCCGCTTATTTTGTTTGTTACTTATGTCTATGTCACTCATTTGTTTGTTAAAGCTGTGCGCTTGCTTGCCCTGCTAAACGCTCTCTGCCAGCTCGCTCTTCGCTATCTCCGCTTTGCGTTTGCCTACCGACGTCGGCCGAGCGAAGCTGCGCCTTGCGATCGGAGCCGCAATGTAAAGGGCAGGCAAGCCACACATGCAATTTGGATGTCACGCATTAAAGAACATATCGTAATTTTATTTCTGCGCCGAGTTTTATTTAATTCGAAATAATTAGTCGGCCGATTGGGGATAAAAAACATTATCTCCACAGCTTCTATTGGGCTTATATGAAAACAGGGCGAACATTTGGTAGAGAAGTTAGTGGAAATTGTTTAAACTTATTTTACAATCAATTCCAATAAAAGGAATATTTAAAATTGTGTGGTGTTGTAGAAAATTGATTTATCAATCGGATAAAATTACGTTTTCAGAGCTGAGGCCGTAGCTAGTAATATTAAACCAAATATTAAAATACGAGGAAATGTACAATAGAATCGTCAGTAGACTTACGGTATTTTTTGGTATATTTCTGAGGGCTGCCATAGATTTTATCCATAAGACCGCGATAGATCAGGTCACACTGAAACACACTCAAACGAAGCGAAGCGCTGGTAAAAAAGTGACAATAATGTCTGCCGATAACACTTCCTTTTCATCAGCGAGCGAGACCGGTCGTGTTTTTTCTTAACAGTCTGAAAGGTGACTTTTTCCAAGCAACAAAGGCTTAATTAAAAGTGATTGTAAAAATTGGATCATTGTTTATTTCATACAAATCTTCATCAATATATAAATTATTCCTCTTTTCATTTCCCAAAGGAGAGGTAAGTCTTTGGCAATCTGGTTAAACCAGCAAGTATGGCGGACGCCGGTCACTCGGTGTCTGCCAAATTGAAACCCCCTGATCAGGTGGCAAAAAGCGGCAAAATTCAAACCCAAAAAACAATAGCAAAAAACTTCAGTGCTTTGTGTTCAGGTGTGAAAGAGGACATATTCGACAGCTTGACTAACGAAAAGTACCCAGCAAAAAAGATGCGCAAGGAACAAAAAAGCGACAACACCAATACAGACATAAATAACACAATGCTGATAGACGATGACAGTAACAAAATGGTGGAGGCTTCTGACGGTGTGACCGTTCACAATTCTCACACAAATGCCATAAATGGTTTTACTGGAAATACTGAAATGACTAAAACACTGAATAAAAATACTAATCCGATTATAAACCCATCAAATGTAGGTATCGAAAGAGAAACAGTGTTGTATAGTGAGTGCCACATCGGTGATGCGGCTGTACTAGTATCGACTAAGAACAGTACCATCTTCGAAAACAAAAACACCAAAAATGGCTTATTCTTTTTTGAAAAAATAAGACACCTTAAAATCAAAGGAATTAAAGAAATCGTAGCTCTTGCGCCTACACTATACAAGATTTATTTTAAGGTTTTCAGCGAAGCAAATGATTTAGTTTTAAATGAGGAGTTAAAAAAAATGAATTTAGTGGTATTTATACCAAAAGACTATGTGGAATCCTATGGAGTAATTAAAGGGGTGCCCCTCGGTTTTTCTGAGAATGAAATTATGGATAATATTACTTCTAACATAAAAATTAGGTCAATTGAAAGATTAGCAAGAAGGCAGAAAATTACAACCGATGACAACAACGAAACATTCAAGCTCATACCATTAGAAACAGTCAAAATTGGTTTTGAGGGTTCAGACATCCCAGAAAAGGTATCTCTTTTTGGGATATGTGGGATGAAAGTAAGCATATATGTTCCCAGAGTAAGGCAATGTTATAATTGTGGCAGACTTGGTCACACTTCGACCAGATGCAAATCAGCTAGGAGGTGCTATAAATGCGGAGTCGAGGAGTGCAATGGTCTCAGATGTATCCTTTGCAATGGGAAAAATCACTCAGCTAGGACAGACTGATGTGCCCAGTATGGGAAAAGGAGATGGACATTAACAAAATAATGACAATCAAAAAAATCGCGCGTAAGGAAGTGCTTAGCACTTACTCAATCCATCAAAATTTTTCGCTGTTAGATAATTATGAAAAAAACTATCCAAAACTAGATATAAATGAGGAAAATGTTCAAACAAAAAACGTTAAAGCAAATGAAGTTTTAAAAAAACACAGTTATGCGAGCAGGTTAGTGCAGAGACCTTTGGTTCCTGCACAAAAACCCCACTATCACTTAGAATCATATACCAGCGATTCTAGTAATCACGTACCATTTTTTGAAAACAAAGAACTAAAGAAAACAAATTTACCATTCAACAGATGGTTGACATGTTGTCTCGTTTAGTCGGCTCAAATGATGTGACCATCAAAAAAAGTGCCAGTACAAATGATTACAATATGGAACATAATGCAGACAGAAAATTAACAAACAGAGAGAAACGAACCTTTTTAAAACATCTAAATAAATATGAAATTTTTACAACATAACATTCAATCTATTAAAGCCAATAAAAACGACCTAGTATTCTACTTAAACAATGAAAACTTCGACTTTGCCATTCTGGCTGAAGTTTTCTCTCACGATCTCCGTTTTAGGAAACTAGCCAACTTCAATATGCTAGAAAAACATAGAGAGGACGGGTATGGAGAGTGGCGATTGCCTACAAAAAAGAATTAAGAGTTAAAAGACTGATATATGAGACAGAGCAAGATATAATTATAGCAAAACCATCAACAACAAAGATAAATTTCTTATCACCTCAGTATATTTTGAACCTTTGTTGTCTCTTGCATCCTTCAAGCAAGCGATTAACAATTTCCTTGAATATTTAGATGCATTCGGAAAAGTCATAATTGCAGGAGATTTTAACGCAAGACATACCTTTTCTGGAGACAGAACAACAGTGAAAAGGGAACTTTTCTCATGCAAGCTATGTCAAATGCTGGCTACAGTCTAGCAAATGACCACAGTCTCACATTCAGAAGACACATCGACTCAACATCAGGGTCTGTACTCGATTTAACTTTTACAAAGGGTATTCATATAGAGAATTGGAAATGCGAAAAGTTTTACCTAGGAGGCAGCCACCATCACCCAATAACCTTTGAAACAGCAGGATATCAACACAAACTCAAAACTTTCCTTGCCAAAAACAGGCTACTGAAAAAGCTAAGCCAGTTGAGGCCGACAAAGATATGGATAATTTAGCGAAGAACATCCAACAGGAAATAAAAGCAGCTACTTATGAAATCAAAAACAAATGTCCAAAATTATGGTGGGACGAGAATTTAGCCAAACTATCAGGGAGTTTGCAGAGTCGCAGAAGAAGGCAGCTTCAGAACCCTCCTTTCAAATTATTGTTCTGCTGTTAACCTCAAGGTTAAATGGAAAAAATCTGTTAAAATTGCCAAAAGAACTAGCTATGCCAGGAAGTTAACAGAGTTAAATGTAAAATCGAACTCAAGAGAAGCCTGGAGATTCCTCAGAAATCTAAAAAACTGTCAAGAGAACACCCCAGAAATTTTCGACCCTGACAAAGCTGGCCATACCTGGAATTCCTTAACGAACAAATAACCTCAGAAGCAAAGGATGTAGACGAAGAAATGTACTCAACCAAGAACAATGAAAATCCTTTCTTTTCCTTGGAAGAGTTAGAGGCTGTGTTAGTCAGAAACAGAAAAACGGCAGGAGGAATAGATCACATCACATACGAGATACTGAGTGCTCTCAACACTAGTATAAAGACAGAACTTGTACATTTTTACAACCGTCGAGTTGCTATGTGCGATTTCCCAGTCGAATGGAGATCTATCAGAATTGTACCAATACCGAAAAAAACATGGATCTGACTGACTTAAAACATTTTCGACCCATATCCCTCATTTCGGTTCTAGCCAAGACAGTAAATGGCATGGTGAAAGCCAGGCTGGAAAAGCATTGGCCATTGGGCGCTCGATTCTGCGTGCTGTGCTGCCGATCAACGAAGTAATATCGGTGTGGCGTTATCAAACAAGAGTCGAGGATACATCTACCAGCCAGTTTCGTCAAGCAGAAGAATATTTAAATGGTACACAGCACAACATGCGTGAATATGTCGCCGGCAACGATGAGCCAAGGGTGCTAAAAACAGATATTTTCGCGGAACAGGAACAAAAGAACTGGAAAGCAAGAACAACTCGTAGAACTGATTATCTGGAAAATATCCCAGATAGAGATAACGGCCAGAATTCTATCAGAATTGTACCAATACCGAAAAAAACATGGATCTGACTGACTTAAAACATTTTCGACCCATATCCCTCATTTCGGTTCTAGCCAAGACAGTAAAATGGCATGGTGAAACCAGGCTGGAAAAGCATATACAAGAAAACAAGATTATACCCTACAGATCTTATGCATACCAAAAAAAACAAGTCTGCAGCGATGTGCATAAATGATGTCATCAATGTGGTAGCGGCAAAGAAAAAGAACAAGGAACACGTTACTCTTGTGGTTGTTGACCTCAACAATGCTACAATTGTGTCAACCTGAAATTCTTAAAAAGACTAATGGAAAATGAGTGTTTTTCCTAAAACATACATTGACTGGATCATCAGTTTTATGCATAGCTCGCAAACGACGGTCAACACTTTTTCCCTTTGCGGTCTCGTCACTGACAAAACCGAAAAAGACCACGCAGAAGCGGTCTCTCACTGAGCAGAACACTTTTTGTCTCTTCGCTTGTGTTATGTGTTTTCGGGTTTTTCGGTTGAGCCCGACACACGATCGGGTCTCACAATAACAGCTTAGAGAGACACTTTGGTCAAGCGCTCGCAGCAAAAGTGTCTTTAGATGAGCAGAACCCAAAAGTGTCTGAGTAAAGTGTTTTTAGTTTTTTATTCGTGTTTATGTTTATTTATTCATGTTTTTCGCATCTTATGGTTATGTTATTGTAATATTTATACTTATATGCGAATTTTCTGCAAACTGAAGAGACATGGATATGGATGTATGTATATATGTATGTATATATTTTGTATTAATACGAATTTAGCTTAACCACTAACAATGAGTTAATATTTCCGCACTTAAAGAGCAACGTTTTTCATTCAAATATAATGAAGTGCTGAAAAGGCTCTTTCGACCGATACCTGAGTGGCCGGTGTAGCCAGCACCACCTGTGCGAGCGAATTCAAGTGTGGTGATCTTAGCTTCATGTCGTTAAAAAGCTGCAATATATCGGCATTTAATGGTAAACGGCCATTGTTCATAGCAAAGTTCTTCACATCAGTAAAAATTTCGGAAAGTTGTTCAGGAACAGGCTCATTTTGGGTTTGGGACAGTGTCTGACACAATTCACGAAGGCAAGTGATCGTTGCCAGCCACCACACGTACAAGCACGCATACATACGCAAAAGACACTTTTTTCGTTCGCTCGCGACAAGATGCTCAGTGAAAAACAGGAACAAAAGAGAAGTGAAAAAGTCGGTCTTTGCTTGAGCGAAGAGCGAGTTGAGCAAAAACAGATTTGATCGGGTCTTTTCAGTCCCTTTTCTCAATGTGTTCGTCAATGAGAGGTTGTTAGCAGACACGCCGAAAGTGTAAACAGTTATTTGCGAGCTATGGTTTTATGTCTATGAGCCTACTGAAAATAGGGGAAGCTGTTCAGGTAGTTCAGGGAGGAATCCCACAGGGCTCTTGTCTGTCGCCCCTCTTTTTAATGTATACACAAAAAGACTACATCAGATCTGTGATAGAAATACTCATATGATGCAATTTGCAGATGACTTCGTTATAATCTCTCCCAACAGAGAGTTTACTGTAGCGGTTGAAAACCTTAATAAAAAACTAAATGACTTTAACCTTCTATGTGGTGATCTCGGTTTTAGCTTCAATCCAAGCAAATCTGCAGCAATGAATGTAGGAAAAAGACAGGTCAGAGCGGTAAATATTTCTGTTAGAAATGTGCCTATACCAAATCGAAAAGATATCCGTTTCTTAGGCAGACTGATTAGCGCAAACATGTCAAATGCCAGTCATGTAAAATGGTTAAAGAACAAACAAAAAAATGCAACAGACTCCTCCAGCTTGCGACTACTATCAATCAGGTCTAAACCTAAAACAAGTACCAACATCTTCAAAGCTTTTATTAGAACAAAACAAGAATATGCTATCACAAGTTTTTCAGACATGGATCTGGAGCAAGTAAAGATATAGAAATAGCGCAAGCTAAATCACTCAGAAGGTGTGTTGGGTGCCACCTGACACAAGCAAACACGAAATTTTTGTCCTCGCTGGTGTAATGCCACCTGTTTTCAGGAAGAAATGAATGAAGAATGAAGAAATAAAAACTATATTTTATGAGATTCTGAACAAGTACAGAAAGGACGACTATAACATTCTATCAACAGATGCCTCAGTTACAGAAAGTACATGTGGCATAGGAATAGTAGAATGGCCTAGTGGAAATATCACAAGTACAAAATAGAAAACAGATTATCCTCAGTAGGTGCCGAACTCGTAGGCCTTAAAAAGGCCTGCGAACTATGTCTTAAATATAATTACAAAAAGGCTTTGATTTTAAGTGATGGATTAGGAGCTATTAATTTAATTAGAAATAAGAATACAGACTCGTACCTAGTGAATGATATTCACAACATAATTAACCAATCAGACATTCAGAAACTTGACATTCTATGGGTCCCTGGTCAAAGGGTGTGGCCATCAACGAAAAGACTGACATAGCAGCAAAGGCTGCTACAAGGGAGGGGCTTACAATAAATATAAAATACAGCTACAAGGAGGCTCAAAGAGAAATTAGGAACTTTTTAGTATACAAATGGAATGAGGACTACAGGACGAAGTGTAGGACGAAGGGATCCAGCCTCATAGACATATTTCCAGACATACCAGTAAACCCTGGCATTTTTCTCTTAAATGGAATGCTAAAGCATCAAGACCATTAACAGACTTATGACGGAACACACATACGACAAAGTCTTCCTACACAGAATCAAAGCAATTGATTCAAATATCTGCGAAACGTGCAATGTAACTGAATATGCGAACACCTGATCTTCGATTGCCAAAGATTTGCCGGGCTCAGAATATTAATAAAAAAAGAGCCGCTACATCTCAGAGAGCTGGCAATCTTCATCAATGCTGACTTAAACTTTTGACCCCTTTTTTCTTCATCATGTTATAAAGTAATTTCAGTTTATTTCTAAAACAGTTAAGTAATTTTCCTCTTTTTTTTATATACCGACCTGTCAAACTCGCCAAACTACATCACCAGTATCTGATCAATGTAGCTACAGTGCTACGATCAAAATTCCGATCATCCTTGAGATGATTTAAAAAAAAAAAAAAAATAATAATAATAATGTCTGCCGATATAGTGAAACAGTTGAAAGGCACTCGATCCGATGTTGAGGCTGCGGCCACGACAATTAAGCTGAAATTCAAGGAATTCAGCAAGGGCATCGGGATAAACGACGCCTCCTTTCCGCTAAGATATGAGTTGAGCGTGTTGCGCCAGCTGTGTGTCGCCTTGAAGGACAATCTGCACCAGCATGACGACTCTACTGCGACATTGCGGCCACCGTGGTACCACACGTGGAGCCCTACGAGGAGAAGCCGAGCCTGTGGAAGCTCATCTAACGAGCCTGCGGTACATACATCGTGAGCTTTGTCAGGAGGTAAGTTGAAGAACCAAATGCTTGCTGGCTGGACGAAGTGTAGTAATTGTACGGGTGCTTCGCAGAAATCCCTGACGGAATGCCAGAAAATGTACGGCCTAGTCCGATCGCAGCCCTGCCGCCTGCAAGGGGAGGCTGACTACAAGTTTTATTTGGACATCCATCTGACGCACTTCAATGGCATTCACTTGCAAATGCAGAAGGAGACGTTGCCCATCGCCGCCACAGATCAACTATATTACGCCTTGGAGGCAATGGGTGTCCTCTTTGACACCATGCGCCAGCGTAAAGTGGCAAAGAATGCGGCTCTCCTGGTCCAGCTGAATGATGCCCTGTTCAGCAAGCGAGGCAAAGCCTTTCTGATGTACCTGAGCGCCCTTCCGCCCGAGAGCACGACGAAAATGTACGACCCGCTTCTCAAGCTCCTGAGCTGCAGCTGGGCCACACCCAGCTCTGAGCTGACTACTCAATTCACGGAGTATCTGGGCCTGGTTCTGGCACTGATGCAGATCGACATGTTTTCCATAGAAGCGCCGCTCGAACAACAACTGGCACTGAAGTTGCTGCGCATTTGTCGCGACCTGTACAAGGACGTCTCTCCGCAGAACTACTCCATCCAGCTCCTCTACTACTATGTCAAGCTGTTGTACGTGCGCGAGGCTACGGCGGACTTCAAGCGGACTTACATCGATCTGTGCAAGAAGTTCGTCTACTTCTTCGAGCACAAGGGCGCGACGACGACGCCAAAGAGCAGTGGTTCATGGACCTGCTGGTGTTCTTCCAGCGCCTGCAGATGCTGCTTCATCAGAGCAGCAACAAGCCTCCCTTAGACATTTTTTTGGCAGCAGCTCGAGGGCGACGACAGTCCCGAGGTATACACCGCCCACTTTCAACTGCTGCATGGCTCCATTGGGCTGACGGTGAACGTAGT